>NC_133434.1:21743061-21857849 GCF_011762505.2 Arvicanthis niloticus
GACCTCGACGTGGAGCCTAGGAAAGAATGTACCTGTGGGTGAACAGTGGGAAGGACATCCCTGTGGTGGACAGTGGGAAGGATGTCCTTGTGGTGGACATTGTGAAGGACATCCTTGTAGTGGTAAGTGACGAAGACACCCCTGTGTTTGACAGTGGGGAGGACGTCCCTGTTGTACACACATGTAAGTCCCTGTGGTGGACAGTGTGAAGGATGTCTCAGTTGGGACAGTGTGAAGACATCTCTATGGTGGATAGTGTGGAGGACATAACTGTGGTGGTCAATGGGGAGGACACATCTGTGTTGGACTGTGGGGAGGACATCTCTGTGGTACACAGGAAGACATCTTTTTGGTGGACAGTGACTAGGACGTCTTTGTGGTGAACAGATTGTAGGACATTACTATAGTGGAAAGTAAAGAGGGCGTGCTTGTATAAATACGCAAGTAGAAAAGCATGTGTACTACCTGAGTTAAAGACAACTACTAGAGTTCTGAAAACACTAAATACACGTTACATTTGCAGTTTGAGTAAGATGTGTCCTTTGATTTTGGTATAAACACTGTATTAGCTGGCCATGCACTGTCCAGTTGGTGGACAGTGGGAAAGACATCCCTGTGGTGGACAGTTGGTATCATGCCCCTGTGGTAGACAGTGGGGAGGATGTTCTTGTGGTGAACAGTGGGGAGGATGTTTCAGTGATGGATAGGAAGGAGGACATCCTTGAGGTGGACAGTAGGGAGGATATCTCTGTGTTTGACAGTGAGGAGAACATCCCTGTGGTGGGCAGTGGGGAGGAAGTCCATGTGGTTGGCAGTGGGGAGAATGTCCCTGTGGTGGAGAGTGGTGAAGACTTCCCTGTGCTGGACAGAGGGAAGGACATCCCTGTGGTGGACAGTGGGGAGGACGTCCTTGTGGTAGACAGTGGGGAGTATGTTCCTATGGTGGACAGTGAAGAGGACATTCCTGTGGTGGATAAAGGGAAGAACTTTCCTGTGGTTGAAAATGGGAAGGATATCCTTGTGGAGGACAATTAAGAGGAAGTCCAGGTGATTGATGGTGGGATGACATCCCTGTGGTGGACAATGGGAAAAACTTTCCTGTGGTGGACAGTGGGGAGGACGTCCATATAGTGGACAGTGGGAAGGACATTCCTGTGGTGGACAGTGGGGAGGATGCCCCTTTGGTGGACAGTGGTAAGGACATCCTTGGTGTATACAGGAGGATGTCCTGTGTTGGACAGTGGGGAAAACATTCTTTTGGTGGGCAGTGGGGCAGATGTCTCTGTGGTGGATGGTGGGAAGAATGTACCTGTGGTGAACAGTGGGGAGGACATCCCTGTGGAGGACAGTGGAAAGGATATCCCTGTTGTGGACAGTAGGGAGAATGTCCCTGAGGTGAACAGTGGGGAGGAGGGGCCTGTAGTACACAAGAGGATGTCCCTGTTATGGATAGTGTGAAGGATGTCCCTGTGTTGGACAGTTTGAAGGATATCTCTGTGGTGGACAGTGGTGAGGACATCCCAACTGTGCACAGGAGAATGACCCTGTGGTGCACAGTGGAAAGTATGTCTCTGTAGTGGACAGTGGGAAGGATGTTCCTGTGGTAGACAGTGGGAAGGATGTCCTTATATTGGACAATGGGGAGGCCATCCCTTGTATGGACAGTGGGGAGGAATTCATTGTGGTGGACACTGGGGAGCACGACCTTGTGGACATTGGGGAGGATGTTCTTGTGGTGCACAGGTGGATGTCCCTGTGGTGGACAGTGGGGAGGACGACTCTGTTTTGGACAGTGGTAAGGACATTCCTGTTGTATACAGGAGGAGGTTCCTGTGGTGGACAGTGGGGAAAACATCCATGTGTTGCACTGTGGGCTGGTGGCACTGTCATGGACAGTGGGAAGAATATACCTATGATGGGCAGTGGGGAGGACATCCCTGTGGTGGACAATAGGAAGTAAGTCAATTTGGTGGACAGTTGGGGAGTCATCCCTTTGGTAGACTGTGGAAAGAACATCCCTGTGGTGGACTATGAAGAGAACCTCTCTGTGGAGGACAGTGGGGAGGATGTATTTGTTGGGGACCGTGGGAACAATGTCCCTGTGTTAGATAGTAGGAAGAATGTCCCACTGGTGGACAGTGGGGAGTGTGTCCCTCTGATGGACAGTGGGGGGACATCCCTGTGGTAGAAAGTGGGAAGGACATTTTTTTTGTAGACAGTGGGTTAAACCTCCCTTTGGTAGACAGTAGAGCGGACCTCCCTCTGGTGGACAGTAGGGAGGACCTTACTCTGGTGGACAGTGGGGAGGACATCCCTGTGGTGGACAGTTGAAAGGGAGCACAGTGAGGATAACCCTGTTGTGCACAGGTGTATGTCCCTCTGCTGCACAGTGTTGATGATGTCCCTGTGGTGAATGACAGGAAAGACATCACAGTTTTGAACATTTTTGAGGATGACCCTGTGATGGACAGTGGTAAAAACATATTTTTAGTACACAGGAGGACATCCCTGTGGTGGAAATTGAAAAAACATGCCTGTGGTGGACTGA
The DNA here is from genome assembly GCF_011762505.2 of Arvicanthis niloticus. NCBI lineage: Eukaryota > Metazoa > Chordata > Mammalia > Rodentia > Muridae > Arvicanthis > Arvicanthis niloticus. The sequence goes on from NC_133434.1 coordinate 21,745,610, forward strand.
GGTAGGGATGTCCCTGTGGTGGACATTGGGGAGGACATCCCTCTTGTAGACAGTGGAAATGACGTCCTTTTGGGAGACAGTGTGGAGGACGTCATTGTGGTGGACAGTGTGGAGGACATCCCTGTGGTAGACAGTGGGGAGGATGTCTTTTTGGTGTACAGTGGGAAGGATATCCCTGTGGTGGACAGTGGGAAGGACATCCATGTGGTGGACAGAGGGAAAGCCATCCCTGTGGTGGAAAGTGGGGAGGATGTCACTGTGGTGGACAGTGATGAGGAAGTTTCTGTGGTGGATAGTGGGAAAATATCACTGTGGTGGACAGCAGGGAGGATATCTCTGAGGTGAAAATTGGAAGGACATCCCTATTGTGGACAGTGGGGAGGACATCTCTGTGGTGGAGAGTGGGAAGGATGGACCATGGGGAGGTCTTCCGTGTTGTGGAAGTGCCAAGGATTTCACTGTTGTGGACATTGGAGAGGATGTCCGTGTGGTGGAGAGTTGTGAGGACGTCCCTGTGGTGGACAGTGGAAAGGATGTCACTGTGGTGGACAGTGGGGAGGATGTCCCCGTGGTGGACATTGGGGTGGACCTCTCTGTGGTGGACAGTGGGAAGGATGTTTCTGTGGTTTACAGTGGGAAGGACATCCCTCTTGTGGACAGTGGGAAGGACATCACTGTGGTTGACAGTGGGGATGATGTCCCTGTGGTAGATAGTTGGGACATCATCCCTGTTGTGGACAGTTTCGAAGGACGTCACATTGGTAGATAATGGGAAGGACATCTCTGTGGTGGACAGGGGAGAGGACCTCCCTGTGGTGGACAGTGTGTAGGATGTCCCTGACATGGACATCGGTGGGGAGGTCATCCCTGTTTTAGACAGTAGGGAGGATGTTTCTGGAGTGGACAATGAGAAGGATGTAGCTTTGGTGGACAGCAGGAAGGAACTCCCTGTGATGGACAGTGGAAAGGATGTCCTGTGGTGGACAGTGGGGAGGATGTCCCTGTGGTGAACAGTTGGGAGGACATCCTTGGGGTGGAATTGGAAAAGATGTTCCTTTGTTGGACAGTGGGTAGGACTTCTCTGTTTTGAACAATGGGGAGGACATCCCTCTCGTTGACAGTGGCTAGGATATTACTGTGGTGAATAGTGGGGAGGACCTCCCTGTGATGGACAATGAGAAGTATGTCTCTGTGGTGGACAGTGGGGAGGATGTCTCTTTTGTGGACAGTGGGAAAGACATCACTTTGGTGGACAGTTGGGAGGATGTCCCTGTGTTGGACAGTTGGGAGAACATCCCTGTTGTGGACAGTTGGAAGTACATCCCTTTGGTGGACAGTGTGGAAGACATCCCTGTGGTGGACTGTGTGAAGGAACTTCATCAGGTGGACAATTATAGGATATCCCTGTGGTGGAAAGTGCTGAGGAGATTCTTGTGGTGAACAGTGGGTATGACGTCCCTGTAGTGGACAGTGGGGTTGACATCTATTTGTTGGACATTGGGAAGGACATCCCTGTTGTGCCCAGGAGGATGTCCCTGTGATTCACAGTGTGATGTTTCTCTGCAGAACAGTAGGTAGAACAACCCTGTAGTGGAAATTGGTGAGGATGAACCTGTAGTGGATATCCCTTGGTAGACAGTGGAAAGGACCTCTTTGTGGTGGACAGTGAGGAGGACCTCCCTGTCATGGACAGTGGGGAGGATATCCCTGTGGTGAACAGTGGGAAGGATGTCACTGTGCATGACATTGGTGAGGACCTCCCTGAAATAAACAGTGTGTAGGTCATCCCTGTGGTGGACAGTGGGGAGGACTTTTCTGTTTTGGACAGTGGGGAGGACGTTTCTGTGGTGGACAGTTTGAAGGAAGACCCTGTGGTTTACAACAGGAAGACCTCTCTGTGGTTAACAGTGGAAAAGATGACACTGTGATGGACAGTGATGAGTAAGTTTCTGTGGTAGACAGTTGATTGGACGTCCCTGTGGTAAACAGTGAGGAGGACCTTCCTGTGGTGGACAGTGGGAATGATGTCCCTATGGTGGACAGTTGGGAGGATGTCCCTTTGGTAGACAATGGGAAAGTTGTTCCTCTGGTGGACGTTTGGGAAGACGTCCCTGTGGTGGACAGTTTGAAGGACGTCCCTGTGGTGGACAGTGGGAAGGACGTCTCTCTCTTGGACAGTGGGGAGGACATCCTTGTGGAGGTCATTGGAGAGGACTTCTCTGTGGTGGACGGTGGGAAAAACATCCCTGTTGTGGAGAGTGGGAAGAATGTCTCTTTGGTGGACAGTGGGAAGCATGTCCCCGTGGTGGATCATTGGGAGAAACTCTCTGTGATGGATAGTGTGAAGGACGTCATGTCATTGTCAGTAGTGAGGATGTCTCTGTGTTGGACAGTGGGGAGGACCTCACTCTGGCAGACAGTGTGGAGAATGTCCCTGTGGTGGACACTTGGGAGGAGGTCCCTGTAGTGAACAGTGTGAAGGATGTTCCTGAGCTGGAGAGTGGGGATGACATTTCTGTGGTAGACAGTTGGAAGGACGTCACTGTGGTGGAAGTTGGGGAGGAACTATCTTTGTTGGATAGTGAAAAGATCGTCCCTTTGTGGACAGTAGAAATGATGTCCCTGTGGGCCACAGTGGTGAGGACATCCCTGTTGTGCACAGGAGGATGGCCCTGTGGTACACAGTGTTGAGTACGTCCCTGTTGTGCACAGGAGAATGTCCCTGTGGTGAACAGTTTGGAAGATGTCCCTGTGGTGAACAGTGGGAAGGATGTGACTGTGCTGGACATTGGTGAGGATGACCCTGTGGTGGACAGTGGTAAGGACGTCACTCTGTTGGACAGTGGGGGGATGTGCCTGTGGTGGACAGTTGGGAGAACATCCCTGTGGTGGAGAATGGGGAGGACCTCACTCCGGTGGACAGTGGGGAGGATTTCCCTGTTGTGAACAATAGGAAGGACGTCCCTGTGGTGGACATTGGTGAGGATGACCTTGAGTTGGACAGTGGTAAGGACGTTAGTTGGTGAATAGCAGGGAGAACCTCCCTCTGGTGGACAGGGGGGAGGACGTCTTTGTGGTGGACAGTGGACAGGATATCCCTGCGGTGCACAGTGGTGAGGATGTCCCTGTTGTGCACAGGAGGATGTCCCTGTGGTACACAGTGTCTAGGATGTCCCTGTTGTGCATAGGAGGATGTCTCTGTGGTGCACAGTGGGGAGGATATTCATGTGGTGAACCATGATGAGGACATCTCTGTGGTGGACAGTGGGAAGGACATCCCTGTAGTGGACAGTGGAAAGTATGTACCTGTGGTGGACAGTGGGGAGGATGTCCCTGTGTTGAACATTTGGGAGAACGTCCTTGTGGTGGACAGTGGGAAGCAAGTCCCTTTGGTGGACAGTGTGGAAGACATTCCTATGGTGGACCATGTAAAAAAACTCCATCTGGTGGACAATTATAGGATGTCCCTATGATGGAAAGTGGGGAGAAGGTTCCTGTGGTGGACAGTGGGTAGGACATAACCTTGGTGGACAATGGGGAGGACCTCTATGTGGTGGACAGTGGTGAAGACCTCCCTGTTGTGCACCAGAGGATGTCCCTGTGGTACAAATATTGAGGAGGGCTTTGTTGTGCATAGTAGGATGTCCCTGTAGTATGCAGTGGGGAGGACTTCCATGTGGTGAGCAGTGGGGAGGACATCCCTGTGGTGGACAATGGAGAGGACCTTTATTTGGTGGACAGTGGGAAGGATGTCCCTGGTGCAGACAGTGGAGAGGATGGCACAGTTATGGACAGTGGAAAGGATGTCCCTTTATTGGATAGTGAGGAGGACATCCCTGTGGTAGACAGTGGGGAGGATGTCACTGTGGTGGATAGTTTGGCAGATGTCCATGTGGTGGACAGTTGGAAGGATGTCCCTTTGTTGGACAGTGAGGAGGACGTCCCTGTGGTGGACAGTGGGAAGGATGTCCCTGTGTTGGACAGTGGTGAGGAGTTCCATGTAATGCAATGTGGGAAGGACATCAAATTGGTGGACAGTGGGAAAAACGTCCATGTGGTTGACAGAGGTGAGGACGTCCCTGATTTGGACAGTGGGGAAGACGTCAGTCTGGTGGACAGTGGGGAGGAGGTTTTTGTGGTGGACAGTGGGAAGGACCACACTGTGGTGGACAGTGGGTAGGACTTTTTTTGGGTGGACAGAGAAGAGGACATCCTTGTGTTGAACAGTTGTTATGACATCGCTGTGGTGGACAGCATGAAAGACATTCTGTATAGGAAAGTTGAAAGGAAGTCACTGTGGTGGACAAGAGAAAGGACCTACCTTTGGTGGACAATGTGAAGGACATCCCTGTGGTGGACAGTGGGAAGGACCATTCTGTGGTGCACAGTGGAAACGATGTCCCTTTAGTGCACAGTGGTGAAGACGTCCCTGTTGTGAACAGAAGGATATCCCTGTGGTGCACATTTGGGAGGATGTCCCTGTGGTGAACATTGGGTAGGACTTCGCTGTGCTGTACATTGGTGAGGATGACCCTGTGGTGGACAGTGGGGAGGACATCCTTTAGGTGGACAGTAGGAAGGACATTTTTTGGTGGACAGTAGGAAGGATGTCCCTTTGGTGGACAGTGGGGGGACGTCCCTTTGGTGAACAGTGGGGAGGACGTCTCTGTGGTCGACAGTGGGATGAAGTCCCTGTTGTGGACAGTTGGAAAGACACTCCCTGTTGTGGACGGTGGGAAGGAAGTCCCTTTGGTGGACAGTTGGTTGGATGTCCCTGTGGTGGACAGCGGAGAGGAAATTTCTGTGGTGGAAAGTGTTAAGGACATCCCTGTTTTTGACAGTGGGAAGACATTCCTGTGATTGACAGTTGGGAGGACATCCCTGTGGTGGACAGTGGGGAGGATGTCCCTGTGTTGGACAGTGGGGAGGACATAACTGTGGTGGACTGTGGGAAGGACATCAATGTAGTGGAGGGTGGGATGGACATCTCATTTGTTGACAGTGGGTAGAAAGTTTCTGTGGAGGACAGTTGGAAAAACGTCCCTTTGGTGGACAGTAGGGAGGATGTTCCTGTAGTGGACAGTGGTAAAGACATCAATTTGGTGGACAATGGGAAGGACGTCCATGTAGTATACAGTGGTGAGGATGTCCCTGATTTGGACAGTGGGGAGGACGTCCCTGTGCTGGACAGTAAGGAGGAGGTTTTTTGTTGGACTGTGGGGAGGACCACACTGTTGTGGACAGTGGGTAAGACATTCCTGTGGTGGACAGTGGTGAGAATATACCTGTGGTGGACAGTTAGTAAGACGTCACTGTGGTGGACAGCGTGGAAGACGTTTCTGTGGAGGAAAATGGAAAGGACATCACTATGGTAGACAGCAGGGAGGACTTTTCTGTGGTGGATTGTGGGAATGACTTTTCTGTCATGGACAGTGGAAAGGACATGAAATGTTTTGGACAGTGGGAAGGACGTCACTGTGGTGGACAGTGGAGATCACCTACTTGTGGAATATAGTGGGAAGGACATACCTGTGGTGAACAGTGGGGAGGATGTCACTATTGTGGACAGTTTGAAGGATGTTCATTTGGTGGACAGAAGGGAGGACTTTTGAGTCATGGACAGTGGGAAGGACATTTTTGTGGTGGATAGCAGAGAGGACCTCTCTGTGCTGCACAGTGTGAAAGATGCCTCTCTTGTGCACTGGAGGATGTCCCTGTGGTGCACAGTTGTGAAGACATTTCTGTTGTGCACTGGAGGATTTTCCTGTGGTGCACAGTGGGGAGGGTGTTTCTGTAGTGAACTGTGGAGCATCACAATGCTGGATATTGGAGAGGATGACCCTGTAGTAGACAGTGGGAAAGGTGTCCCTGTGTGGACAGCAGGAAGGAAGTCCCTCTGGTGGACAGTGCAGCGAACATCACTGTAGTGGACAGTGGGGCCAACATCACTGTAATGGATAGTGGAGTGGACATACCAGTGGTGGACAGTGGGGAGGACGTCCCTGTGGTGGAAAGTTAAGAGGATGTCCATGTGGGGGAGAGTGGGAAAAACTTTCTGGTGGTGGACAGCGGGGAGGACCTGTATGTGGTGGAGAGTGGAAAGGTCGTTCCTGTGGTAAACAGTGGGAAGGACATCCCTATGGTGGACAATGAGGAGGATGTTCCTGTGGTGGACAGTTGGGAGGATGTCCCTGTGGTGGATAGTGGGAAGTATGTTACTTTGGTGGACAGTGGTAAGGGCATCCCAGTGGTGGACAGTGTGAAGGATGTCCCTCTGGTGGAAATTTGGAAGTATGTCCCTGTGGTGGACAGTTGAAGGACATCTCTGTGGTAGACAGTTTGAAGCATGTCCCTTTGGTGGACTGTGGAAAGGATGTCCCTTTGGTGGACAGTGGGGAGGACATCCCTGTGGTGGAAGTTGGGGGATGACCTCTCTGTGGTAGACTGTGGGTAGGACATCCCTGTTGTTGACAGTGGGAAGAACGTCCCTGTGGTGGACAGCAGGGATAAAGTCTCTGGTAGACAGTGAGAAAGACATCCATCTGGTGGACAGTGATGAGGACGTTTCTGTGGTGGACAGTTGAAAGTACGTCTCTGTGGTGTACAGTGGAGAGGACATTCCAGTGGTGGACAGTGGGAAGGAAGTCCCAGTGGTGGACTGTGGGAAGAATGTCACTGTGGTGCACAGTGTTTAGGACATCCATTTTGTGGAGAGTTGGAAAAACATCCCTGTGGTGGAGAATGGGGACATCATTCTGTGTACAACAGTGACATCTTCACCACTGTGGACCACAGTGGTGGACAATGGGAAAGATGTCCCTGTAGTGTACAGTGGAAAGTACATCTCTTTGGTGGACAGTGTGAAGGATGTACCTATGGTGGACAGTGGAAAGTTCATCCCTGTGGTGGACAGTGGCAAGGACGTCCCTGGGGTGTACTGTGGGAGGACCTCCCTGTGATTGACAGTGGGAAGAACCTCCCTGTTGTAGACAGTAGAGGATATCACTTTGGTGGACAGTAGAAAGGGCAACTCTGTGGAGGACAGTGGGAAGAACGTCACTGTGGTTGACAGTGGGGAGGATGTACCTGTGGTGGACAGTTTAGAGAATGTCACTGTGTTGAGAGTTGTAAGGACATTCCTTTGGTGAACAGTGAAAAGGACATCCCTGTAATGGAAATTGGGGAGGACCTCTCTGTAGTAGACAGTGGGAAGAACGTCAATTTTTTGGACATTGGAAAAGAAGTCCCTGTGGTCCACAGTGGTGAAGATGTCACTGTTGTACACAGAATGATGTCCCTGTGGTTCACAGTGGGGTGGATGTCTCTATGGTGAGCAGTGGGAAGAAATTCACTGTGCTGGACATTGGTGAGGATGACCCTGTGGTGGACAGTGGTAAAGAAGCCCTTGTGGTGGGCAATGGGGAGAAACTTTCTCAGATGTTCAGTGGGAAAAATGTCCCTGTGGTAGACTGTGGAAAGGAACACCCTTTGGTGGACAGTAAGAAGGATGTCCCTTTGTTGGACAATGGAAAGAATGTCCCTATGGTGGATGGTGGGGAGGACATACCTGTGGTGTAAGGTGGGATGGACTGCCCTGTTTTGGACAGTGGGGAGGATGTCCCTTTGGTGGACACTATGAAGGGCATCCCTGTGGTGGATAGCGGGGAGCATGTCTTTTTTGTGGACAGTGGGAAAAAATCCCTGTGGTGGACAGTGATGAGGACCTTTCTGTGGTGGACAGTGAAAAGGATGTCCCTGTGGTCGACAGTGGAGAGAATCTTCCTGTGGCAGACAGTTGGAAGAAAGTCCCAGTGGTGGACAGTGGGGATGATGTCCTTGTGGTGGACAGTAGGGAAACGTTTCTGTGGTGAACAGCATGAAAGAAGTCCTTGTGGTAAACTGTGGGGGAAAAAATCCTTGTGGTGGACAGTGATGAGGATATTTCTGTGGTGGAGGATGTCACTTTGGTGAACAGTGGGAAAAACATCTGTTGTGAATAGTGGGAAGAATGTCCATGTAGTGGACAGTGGAAAGGATGTCCTTATGGTTGACAGTTGAGAATACATCACTTTGGTGGACAGTGGGAATGGCATCACTTTGGTCTACCATGGGAATGGCATCCATGTGGTGGATATTTGGGGAGGATCTCCCTGTGGTGGACAGTGGGGAGGACATCCTTGTGGAGGATAGTGGGAAAACTGTCTCTGTGGTGGACCGTGGGAAAATGTCTCTGTGGGGGACAGTGGGAAAACATTCGTGTGGTGGACACTGATGTTGACATTTCTCTTGAGGACAGTGGGATGAATGTCCCTGTGATTGACAGTGAAGAGGACCTTCCTGTGGTAGACAGTGGGAAGAAAGTCCCAGTTATGGACAGTGGGTAGGACATCACTGTGGTGGATAGTAGTTAGGCTGTCTCTGTTGTGGAGAGTGGGAAGGACATACCTGTGGTGGACAGTGGGGAGGACTGCCCTTTGGTATACAGTGTAAAGGACATCCCTGTGTTGGACAGTGGGAAGTATGTCCATATGGTGGACAGTGGAAAAAGTCCCTGTTTTGGATGGTGGGGAGGACGTCCCTGTGGTGAACTCATGGGGAGAAACTCCCCTGAGGTTGACAGTGGGTTGGACATTCCTGTGGTGGAGAGTTGGTAGGACCTCTCTATGGTGGACATTGGGAAGGACATCCATGTTGTGGACAGTGGGGAGGATGTCCCTGTTGTGGAAAGTGTGAAGGAATTCTCTGTGGTGGACAGTGGGAAGGAGATCCCTTTGGTGGACAGTGGGAAGGACGTTCATGTGATGGACAGTGGAGAAGACATTTCTGTGGTGGACAGTGGGAAGGATGTCCCTGTGGTGGATAGTGGCATGGATGGCTCAGTTTTGGAGAGTGGGGAGAAGCTTTCTGTGTTGGCCAGTTGGAAGGACATCCCTGTTGTGGACAGTGGGAAGCATGTCCCTGTAGTCGACAGTAGGGCGAATGTTCCTGTAGTGGACAGTGGAAAGGACATCAATTTGGTGGACATTGGGAAGAATGTCCATGTGGTGGACAGAGTTGAGGACATCCCTGATTTAGAAAGTGGGGAGGATGACCTGTGGTGGACAGTGGGGAGGAGGTTTCTGTGGTGGACAGTTGAGAGGACATACCTGTGGTTGACAGTGTATAGGATGTCCCTGTGATGAACAGCGTAGAAGACATTTCTGTGTTGGAAAGTGGAAAGAACGTCACTGTGGTGAACAACTGAGAAGACCTCCCTTTGGTAGACAGTGGGATGTCAATGTTTTGAACAGTGGGAAGGACATTTCTGTGGTGGACATTGGGGACTACCTACTTGTGGTGGACAGTGGAAAGGACATCATTTTGGTGTACATCTGGTAGGATGTCCTTCTGGTGGACACTGTGTAGGACCTTTCTGTGGTGGACAGTGGGAAAGACATCACAGTGGTGGACAGTGGGTAGGACGTTTCTGTGGTGGACAGTAAAAATGGCATTTCTCTGGTGTACAGTCGGAAGTACGTCCCTGTTGTGGACAGTGAAAAAAAGGTCCATGTGGTCCACAGTGGTGAGGACGTCCTTTTGTACACAGAAGAATGCCCCTGTTGTGCAAAGTGGGGAGGATGTTTCTGTGGTGAACAGTGGGATGGCCATCTCTATCGTGGACTGTGGGTAGGACCTCCCTGTGGTAGAAAGTGGGTAGGAAATCTCTGTGGTGGAAAGTCGGAAGGACATTTCTGTGGTGGACAGTAAAAATGACATCCCTGTGGTGGACAGTGGGGAGGACCATACTGTTGTGGAAAGTGGAAAGGTTACCCCTGGGTTCAACTGTAGTGAGGACGTCCCTGTTGAACACAGAAGAATTTCCCTGTGGCACACAGTGTGGAGGACATCCCTGTGGTGGAGAGTGGGGTGGATATCCCTGTGTTGGACAGTTATGAGAACCTCCCTGAGGTGGACAGTGGGAAGGACGTTCCATTGGTTGACAGTAAAAAGGACATCACTGTGGTGAACAGTGGAAAGGATATCACTGTGGTGGAAGGTTGGGAGGACCTTTCTGTGGTAGACATTGGGTAGGACATCCCTTTAGTGGAGAGTGGGAAGGATGTCCCTGTGGTGGACAGTTGGGAGGAAGTCTCTGTGTTGGACAGTGTTGGGGACCGCACTAACCCCACGTTGGGGTGGCCAAAATAAGTGTTGCAGCCCAGGCAAAATGTTGAGGCCCGGGCCAACCCACGTTTGGGCTGCCACTGTATCCTGGCCCAAGCTGCCGCTCTGGTCTTCAGGTCGGGTTTCAGAAAGAGCGAGGGTGACGGCAGATTCTACCTAATGTCTGAGATTCATCTCTGATGATCCCTCTATAGTCTCTGATCTTAGTCTATATATTCTCTGATCTCTGGTTCTGTCTTCTATAGTCTGACTAATGTCTTCTATCATCTCAGTCCTGATCTGTTCTGTCTCTGCCTTTTATATGTCTCACTTCTAAGCCATGCCTCTAAGTTACACCTTTAATCATGCCCTTAGGTCTTGTCTCTAACTCTGATCTCTATAATCTCACACACCTTTAATCTCAAGGTATCTAAACCAAGATTATCAGAGTGTTCTCAGCTGTTGTAGGGTATTGTAATTCAATCTCATGTCAGGGTATATGGCTCAAGATGGCTGCAAAGCTGATAGCTGCTTTCTGCTTAAAGTCGGCCCCCAACAGGACAGTGGAAAACATATCCCTCTTATGGACAGTGATGAGGACGTTTCTGTGGTGGGCAGTTGAATGGACGTCCCTGTGGTGTTCAGTGGAGAGGACATTCTTGTGGTGGACAGTGAGAAAGAAGGTCCATTGGTGGACAGTGGGGAGGACATCCTGGTGGTGGACAGTGGAGAGGACCTTTCTGTGGTGGACAGTGGTCAGGACGTCACTGTTGGATAGTGGTCAGGACGTCCCTGTTGTGGACAGTGGGGAGAATGCCTTTGTGGTGGACAGTTTGGCAGATATACCTTGGTGGACAGTGGGAAGAATGTCCCTTTGGTGGACAATGGAAAGGAGGTCCCTGTGGTGGAAAGTGAGAAGTATGTCTCTTTGGTGGACAGTGGAAAGGATGTCCCTGTTGTGGAGGGTAGCAAGGACATCCCTGTGGTGGACTGTTGAGATGAAGTTTCTGTGGTTGACAGTAGGTAGGAAGTCCCTGTGATCAACAGTGTGTAGGACCACTTTATGGTGAAAAGTGGGAAGACGTCCCTGTTTTGGAAAGTGGGGAGGATGTCCTTGTGGAGGACAGTTTGGCAGATTCCCTGTGGTGGACAATGGAAAGGAGGCCCCTGTGGTGAACAGTTGGAAGTAAGTCTCTATGGTGGACAGTCAGAAGAATGTTTCTATTGTGGACAGTGGATAGGACGTCCTTGTGGTGGACAGTGGCAAGGACGTCCCTGTGTTGAACTGTGGTGAGGACCTCTCTGTGTTTGACAGTGGGTAGGACGTCTCTGTATTGGACAGTGGGTAGGACCTCACTGTGGTTGACATTGGGGAAAACGCCCTTTTGTTGAATAGTAGAAAGGATGTCCCTGTTGTGGACAGTGGGACAGACTTTCCTGTGGTGGACTGTGGGGAGGATGTCCCTATGGTACACAGTTGTGAGGACGTCCCTATGGTGGACAGTGGGAAGGACGTGCCATTGGTGGACAATGGAGAGGACGTTTCTGTGGTGGAAATTGGGGAGGACCTAACCGTGGTAGACAGTTGGAAGGATGTCACTTTGGTGGACAGTGTGTAGATCGTCCCTTGGGTAGACAGTGGGAAGGATGTCCCTGTGTTGGACAGTGGTGAGGAGGTCCTCGTGGTGGACAGTGGAGGGGATATTTTTGTGCTGTACAGTGAGGAGGACCTCCCTGTGGTAAACAGTAGTGACGATGTCCCTGTTGTGGACTGTGGCGAGGATGTTTCTGTGGTGAACTGAAGAACGTTTCTTTGGTGGACCATGGGAAGTATGTCCCTGTACTAGAGAGTGCAGAGGACATCTCTGGGGTGAACAGTGGTGAGGACGTCCATGGTGTGCACAGGAGGATATTCCTGTGGTGCACAGAGGTAAGGATGTCCCTGTTTTTCACAGGAGGATGTCCCTGTGGTTCACAGTGTTTAGGAACTCCCTGTGGTGGACAGTGGGAAGGACATCTCTGTTTTGGACAGTGGAAAGAACATCCCTGTGGTGAATAGTAGGGAGGTTGGTTCTGTGGTGGACAGTGGGATGTACGTCCCTGTAGTGAACATTAGGCAGGACATCCCTGTGGTGGACAGTGGGAAGGACAACCCTGTTGTAGACAGTGGAAAGGATGTCCCTGTGGTCCACAATGGTGAGAAAATCCCTGTTGTAAACAGAAGAATGTCCCTGTGGTGCACAGTAAGGAGGCTGTCCCTGTGGTTAACAGTGAGAATGATGTCACTGTGCTGGACATTGGTGAGGGCGATACTGTTGTGGACAATGTTAAGGATGTCCTTGTGGAGGACAGTGGGGAGGAACTCCATCAGGTGGACAATGGGGAGGAAGTCCCTGTGGTGGACAGTGGGGAGGTTGTCCCTGTTGTGAACAGTGGGAAGGACATCCCTGTTGTGAACATTTTGGAGGACATACCTGTAGTGGAGAGTGGGAAGGGCATGTTTTTGGTGGACAGTAGAAAGTATGTCTTTGTGGTGAAGGGTTGGGAGAATGTACCTTGATGGACAGTTTTGAGGACGTCCCTGTGGTTGACAGTGGGAAGGATGTTCTTTTGGTCGACAGTGGAAAGGACGTCCCTGTGGTGGAAAGTGGGGAGGATCTCTCTGTGGTGGACAGTGGGAAGGACGTCCCTGTTTTCAACAGTGGAAAGAATGTCCCTGTGGTCCAGAGTGGTGAGGACATCACTGTATTACACAGAAGGATGATATCCCTGTGGTTCACAGTGAGGAGGATGTTTCTGTAATGTATAGTGGGAAGGACATCACTTTTCTGGACATTGGTGTGGATGACCCTGTGTTGGACAGTGGTAAGGAAGTCCATGTAGTATAGAGTGTGGAGGAACTCCCTTCGCTGTATAGTGGGGATGACGTCCCTTTGGTGGACTGTGGGGAGGATGTCGCTATTGTGAACAGAGGAAAGGAAGTCACTGTTGTTGACAGTTGGAAGGACGTCCCTCTGGTGGAGGGTTGGGAAGACATCACTTTTGTGAACAGTGGAAAGGGAGATGCTGTGGTGGACAGTGGAAAGGAAGTCCCTGTGTTGGACAGTGCAGAGCACCTCCCTGTGGTGGACAGTGGGGAGTACATATCTGTAGTGGACATTGGGAAGGATGTCTCTTTGTTGGACAGAGTAAAGGATGTCCCTGTGATGGACAGTGAGGAGGACATCCCTGTGGTGGAAGATTGGGAAGACTTCCCTGTGGTGGAAAGTGGGGAGGATGTCACTGTGGTGGACAGTGGGAAAAACATCCTTGTAGACAGCAGAGAAGAAGTCCTTGTGGTGGAGAGTGTAAAAGACATCACTGTGGTGGACAGTGGGGAGGATGTTCCTTTTGTGGACTGTGGGGAGGATGTCCCTGTGGTGGACAGTGGAAAGTATGTCCCCATTTTGGACAGAGGTGAGGACACGTTTTGGTGGACAGTGGGGAGGATGTACCTGTGGTGGACAGTGGGAGAATGTCCCTGAGGTGGACAGTGAAAAAGACGTTCCTATGGTGGACAGTGGGGAGGATATCCCTGTAATGTTCCATTGGGAGGACGACTCTGGTGGAGAGTGGGAAGGACGTCCTTTTGTGGACATAATAAAAAACGTTTCTGTGGTGGACAGTGGGGAAGACATCACTTTTATGGAAAGTGGGACGGGCGTTCCTGTGGTGGACAGTGGGAAGGAAGTCCCTATGATGGACAGTGGGGAGGAATTCCCTGTGGTAGACAGTGGGGAGTACATCCCTGAGGTGAACATTTGGAAGGATATATCTTTGTTGGACAGAGGAAAGGACCTCCCTGTGGTGGACAATGGGGATGATATCCCTGTGGTGGACAATGGGGAAAACGTCCCTGTGGTGGTTAGGGGGGAAGAAGTCCTTGTGGTAAAAAGTAGGAAAGACATCCGTGTGGTGGACAGTGATGAGGATGTTTCTGTGGTGGTCAGTGAAAAGAACATCCCTGTGGTCGACAGTGGAAATGACCTTCCTGTGGTGGACAGTGGGAAGGAAGTCCCAGTGGTGGAGAGTGTGAAAAACGTCACTGTGACATGGTTAGGATGTCCCTGTTTTAGACAGTGGAAAGGATGTCCCTGTAGTGCACAATGGTGAGGATGTCCCTGTTGTGCACAGGAGGATGTCTCTGTGTTACACAGTGGTGAGGACATCCCTGTTGTGTACAGGGAGGTGTCCCTGTGGTGCACAGTGGGGAGGATGTCCCTGTGGTGGACAGTGGGAAGGACATCACTGTGCTGGACATTGGTGTGGAGGACCTTGTGGTGGACCGAGGTAAGGACATCCTTGTGGTACACAGGAGGACGTCCCTGTGGTAGACAGTGAGGAGGTCTTACCACTGGTGAACAATTGGTAGGAAGTCTCGGTGTTGGGGAGTTGGATGGACTTCCATGTTGTGGACAGTTGGAAGGGCATCTCTTTGGTGGACAGTGAAAAGGACTTCCCTGTGGTGGACAGTGGGGAGGAGAAACCTGTGGTGAAAGGTGCAGAAGATCTCCCTGTGGTAGACAGTGGGTAGGGCATACTTGATGTGGGCAGTGGGAAGGAAATCACTGTGGTGGACACCAGGGAGAAAGTCTCTTTGGTGGACAGTGTGAAAGATATCATTCTGGTAGACAGTGATGTTCACGTTTCTGTGGTGGACAGTTGAAAGAATGTCACTGTGGTGAACAGTGGAGAGGATTTCCCTGCGGTGGACAGTAAGAAGAAAGTCTCAATGGTGGACAGTGGGGAGGACATCCCTGTGGTGGACAGTGGAGAGGACATCTTTGTGGTGGACGGTGAGAAGGACGTCACTCTGGTGGACAGTGTTTAGGACATCCCTGTTGTGGACAGTGGGAAAGACATCCCTTTGATGGACAGTGGAGAGGATGTCTTGTTGTTAACAGTTTGGTGGGTGTCCCTGTGGTGGACTGAGGGGAAAACGTCTTTTTGTTGGACAATGGGAACAAGGTACCTGTGGTGGACAATGGGAAGTATATCACTTTGGTGGACAGTCAGTTGGAAGGACGTCACTATGGTGAAAAGTGGAAAAGAACATCCCTGTAGTTGACAGTGGGAAGGACATCCCTGTGGTGGACAGTGGGAGGACCTCTCTGTGGTGGAGAGTGGAAAGGATGTCCCTGTAGTGCACAGTGGTGAAGACGTCCCTGTTGTGTACAAGAGGATGTCCCTGTGTTACACAGTGGTGAAGATGTCTCTGTTTTGCACAGGAGGATGTCCCTGTGGTGCAGAGTGTGGAGGATGTCCCTTCCAGAGGGAAGGACTTCACTGTGCTGTACATCGGTGTGGATGACCTTGTGGTGGACAGATGTAATGACATCCTCGTGTTACATAGGAGGATATCCCTGTGGTGCAAAGTGGGAGAGATGTCCCTGTGGTGAACAGTGGGAAGGATGTCACTTTGGTGGACAATGGGGAGGATGTCCCCATGTTTGACAGTTGGGAAAACATCCGTATTGTGGAAAGTGAGAAGTAAGTACTTTTGTTGGATGTTGGGGAGGATATCATTGTGGTGGACAGTGGGGAGGACTTCCCTCTGGTGGACAGTGGGGATGACGTCCCTGTGGTGCACAGTGGGTAGGATGTCCCTGTGGTGGACTGTTGGTAGGAAGTCCTCATGGTGGACAGTGGGGAGGAACTCCCTCTGGTGGACAGTGGAAAGGACGTTCCTCTATTGAACAGTGGGAAGGACATCCATGTGGTGAACAGTAGGGAGGACGTTTCTCTGGTGGACAGTGAAAAGAACGTCCCTGTTGTGGACAGTGGAAATGATGTCCCTGTCATCCACCATGGTGAGGATGACTGTGTTGTACACAAAAGGATGTCCCTGTTGTGAAAAGTAAGAAGGACATCACTGTGCTGGATATTGGTGAGGACAACCCTGTGGTGGACAGTGGTAAAGACATCCCTGTGTTGGACAGTGGGGAGGAACTCCCTCAAATTGACAGTGAGGAGGACGTCCCTGTGTGAACAGTGGGAAGTACGTCCCTGTGGTGGACAGTGGGAAGGACGTAACTATGGTGGACTGTGAAGAGGATGTACCTGTAGTAAACTGTTTAAAGGACATCACTGTGGTTGACAGTGGGAAGGGCGTCTCTTTGGTGGACAGTTGAAAATATGTCACTGTGGTGGATATTGGGGAGGACCTCTCTGTGGTGGACTGTGGGAAAGACATCTCTGTTGTGGACAGTGGGAAGCACATCCCTATGGGGGACATTGGGGAGGATGTCCCTGTGGTAAACTGTTTAAAGGACATCCCTGTGGTTGACACTGGGAAGGATGTCCCTTTGTTAAACAGTTGAAAGGACATCCCTGTGGTGGATAGTGGGGAGGACCTCTCTGTGGTGGACAGTGGGAAGGACAGCCTATTGTGGACAGTATAAAGGATGTCCCTGTGATTCACAATGGTGAGGACATCCTTGTTGTACACAGAATGATGTCCCTGTGGTTCACAATGGAGAAGATGTCCATGTGGGGAACAGTGGGAAGGACGTCACTGTGCTGGACATTGGTGAGAACTACCCTGTGGTAGACAGTGGTAAGGAAGTCCCTGTTGTGGACAGTGGTGAGGACATTTCTGTGGTGCACAGGAAAATGTCCCTTTGGTGGACCGTTTGAAATATGTCCCTGTAGTGGAGCGTGCATAGGACATCTCTGGGGTGGACAGTGGTGAGGACGACCCTGGTGTGCACAGGAGGATGTTTCTTTGGTGCACAGTGGTAAGGATGTTCCTGTTTTGCACAGGAGGATGTCCCTCTGGTACACATTAGAGAATATGTCCCTTTGGTGAAAAGTGGGAAGGACATCCCTTTGGTGGACAATGGGGAGGATGACCCCATGGTGCATTGTAGGCAGGATGTCCCTGTGGTGAACAGTGGGAAGGAATGTCACTGTGCTGTACATTGGTGTGAATGACCTTGTAGTGGACAGAGGTAAGGATGTCCTTGAGGTACACAGAAGGACGTTCCTGTGGTAGATAGTGAGGAGATCCTACCTCTGGTGAACAATGGGTAGGAAGTCCCTGTGGTGGACAGTAGAAAAGATATCCCTGTGGTGGTCAGTTGGAAGGACGTTTCTTTGGTAGACAGTGGAAAGGACATCCCTGTTGTGGAAAGTGGGTAGGACATCCTTGATGTGGACAGTGGAATGGACATCACTGTGGTGGACAGCGGGGAGGAAGTCCTTTTGATGGACAGTGTAGAAGATATCCCTCTGGTGGACAGTGATGTTCACATTACTGTGGTGGACATTTGAAAGAACGTCACTGTGGTGGACAGTGGAGAGGACCTTCCTGTGGTGGAGAGGAAGAAGGAACTCGTAATGGTCGACAGTGGGGAGGACATCCCTGTGGTGGACAGTGGAGAGGACATCTTTGTGGTGGACAGTGGGAAGAACATCACTGTGGTGGACAGTTGTTAGGACATCCCTGTTGTGGACAGTGGGAAGGACGTCCATTTGGTGGACAGTGGAGAGGATGTCTTTTGGTTGACAGTGTGGCAGATGTCCCTGTGGTAGACAGAGGGAAAATGTCTTTTTGTTGGACAATGGGAAGGAGGGACCTGTAGTGGACAATGGGAAGTATATCACTTTGATGGATAGTCAGTCAGAAGGACGTCCCTATGGTAGAAAGTATAAAGGACATCCCTGTGGTGTACAGTGGGAAGGACATCCAAGTGGTGGACAGCAGGGACGACCTTTCTGTGGTGGAGAGTGGAAAGGATGTCCTTGTAGTGCACAGTGGTGAGGACATTTCTGTTGTGCACAGGAGGATGTTCCTGTGGTGCACAGTAGGATGTCCCTGTGGTGAACAGAGGGAAGGATGTCACTGTGCTAGACATCAGTGTGGATGACCTCGTGGTGGACAGATGTAAGAACATCCTTGTGGCACACAGGATGATGTCCCTATGGTGCACCATGGGAAAGATGTCCCTGTGGTGAACAGTGGGAAGGAAGTCACTTTGGTGGACAATGGGGAGGATGTCCCTGTGTTTGACAGTTGGGCAAATGTCCCTCTTTTGGAAAGTGGGAAGTACGTAACTTTGGTGGACATTGGAGAGGATGTCCCTGTGGTGGACAGTGGTGAGGACGTCCCTGTGGTGTACAGTGGGTAGGACGTCCCTGTGGTGGACTGTGGGTAGAAACTCTTCATGGTGGACAGTGGGGAGGAACTCTCTCTGGTGGAAAGTGGGAAGGACATCCCTGTCATGGACAGTGGGAAGGACATCCATGTGGTGAACAGTAGGGAGGACGTCACTGTGATGGACATTGGTGAGGATGACCCTGTGGTAGACAGTGATAAGGAAGTCCTTTTTGTGGACTGTGGTAAGGACGTTTCTGTGGTGCACAGGAGAACATTCCTTTGGTGGACACTTTGAAGTATGTCCCCATAGTGGAGAGTGTATAGGACATCTCTGGGGTGGACAGTGGTGAGGACGACCCTGGTGTGCACAGGAGGATATTTCTTTGGTATACAGAAGTAAGGATGTCCCTGTTTTGCACAGGAGGATGTCCCTCTCGTACACATTGGGGAGGATGTCCCTGTTTTGAACAGTGGGAAGGAGGTCACTGTGCTGGACATTGGTGAGGATGACCCTGTGGTGGACAGTGGGGAGGAGCTCCCTCTAGTGGACATTTTGGAGGACGTCCCTGTGGTGGACAGTGGGAAAGACATCCCTGTTGTAAACAGTGGGAAGGACGTTCTTGTTGTGGACAGTTGGGAGGATGTCCGTGTCATGGACTATGGAAAGGACGTCCCTATGTTGGCAAGTGGGGAGGATGTACCTGTGGTAAAATGTTTAAAGGATATTCTTGTGGTTGACAGTGGGAAATATGTCCCTTTGGTGGACAGTAGAAAGGATGTCCCTGTGTTGGATATCGGGGAGTACCAATCTGTGGTGAACTGTGGGAAGGACATCCCTGTTGTGGACAGTGGAAAGAATGTCCCTGTGATCCACAGTGGTGAGGACATCCTTGTTGTATACAGAAGGATGTCCCTGTGGTTCACAGTGGGGAAGATGTCCATGTGGCAAACAGTGGGAAGGATGTCACTGTGCTGGGCATTGGTGAGGATGACTCTGTGGTGGACAGTGGTAAGAATATCTCTGTGTTGGACAGTGGAGAGGAAATTCCTGTGGTGGACAGGGGGGAAGATGTCACTATTGTGAACAGTGGGAAGAACGTCCCTCTTGTAGACAGTTGGGAGGATGTCCCTGTGGTGGACAGTGGGAAGGACGTCACTTTGGTAAACAGTAGGAAGGACATCCCTGTGTTGAACAGCGGGAAGGACATCACTATTATGGACATTGGGGAGGATGTTTCTGTGGTAATCTGTTTAAAGGACATCCCTGTGGTTGACAGTGGGAAGGATGTCCCTTGGTGGACAGATGAAAGGACGTCCCTTTGGTGGGTAGTGGGGAGGACCTCTCTATGGTGGACAGTGGGAAGGATGTTCCTGTTGTGGACAGTAGAAAGGATGTCCCTGTGATCCACAGTGGTGAGGACATATTTGTTGTACACAGAAGGATGTCCCTGTGGCTCACAATGCAGAAGATGTCCATGTGGTGAACAGTTGGAAGGATGTCAGTGTGCTGGACATTAGTGTGAACAACCTTGTAGTGGACAGAGGTAAGGACGTCCTTGTGGTACACAGGAGGATGTCCCTTTGGTGCACAGTGGGAAAGATGTCCCTGCAGTGGACAATGGGGAAGATGTCTCTGTGGTGTTCATTTGGATGATGTCCCTGTTGTGGACAGTGGGAAGGATATCCCTTTGGTGGACAGTAGAAAGGATGTCTCTGTGGTAGACAGTGGGGAGGACATCCCTGTGGTGGAAGACAGGGAAAACCTTCCTGTGGTAGAGAGTGCATGGTACATCCCTGTGGTGGACAATGGGAAGGACTTCCCTGTGGTGGAGAGTGGGGAGGAAATCTCTGTGGTGGGGAATGGGAAAGATATCCCTCTAATGGACATTAATGAGGATGTTTCGGTGGTGGACAGTTGAACGAACGTCACTGTGGTGGACAGTGGAGAGGACTTTCCTGTGGTGGACAGTGGAAAGGAAGTCCCAGTGGTGGACTGTGGGGAGGATGTCCCTGTGGTGCACAGTGTAGAGCAGCTCCCTGTGGTGGACATGGAAAGGATGTCCTTGTGCTAAACAGTTTTGCGGATTTACCTGTGGTGGAGAGAGGGATGTAAGTCCCTTTGTTAGACAATGGGAAGGAGGTACCTTTGCTGGACAAGTACGTCTCTTTGGTGGACACTCGGAAGGATGTCCCTATTGTCAACAGTGGAAAGAACGTCTCTGTGGTAGACAGTGGAGAGGAAGTCCCTGTTGTGGACAGTGGAAAGGATATCCCTGTAGTGCACAGTGGGGAGGAGGTCCCTGTTATGCACAGGAGGATGTCCCTGTGGTACACAGTGGTGAGGACATCCCTGTTGTGCACAGAACGCTGTCCTAGTGGTGCACGGGGGGAAGATGTCACTGTGGTGAACAATGCGAAGGATGTCACTGTGCTGCACATTGGTTTGGATGACCTTCTGGTGGACAGAGGTAAGGATGTCCTTGTGGTACACAGGAGGATGGCCCTGTGGTGGACAGTAAGAAGGACCTCCCTCATGTGAACAATGGGTAGGAAGTCCCTGTGGTGGACAGTCAGGAGGACATCTCTGTGGTGGACAGTAGGAAGGACGTCACTGTCGTGGACAGTGGGAAGGAAGTCCCAGCAGTGGACAGTGGGGAGGATGTCCTGGTGGTGCACAGTATAGAGGACCTCCCTGTGGTGGGCAGTGGGTAGGATGTCACTGTGGTGGACAGTAGTTAGAATATCCCTGTTGTGGACAATGGGAAGGATGTCCCTTTGGTGGACAATGGGGAGCATGACCCTGTGGTCGACATTTGGGAGAACTTTCCTTTTGTGGACAGTAGGAAGTATGTCCCTTTGGTAAACGGTGGTGAAGATGTCTCTGTGGTGGAAAATGGGGAGGACCTACCTCTGATAGACAGTGTGGAGGATGACCCTGTGGCAGACAGTGTGGAGGACGTCCCTGTGGTGGAAAGTGATAAAAATGTTGCTTTGTTTGACAGTAGAATGGACGTCCCCATGGTGGAGAGTAGGGAGGACATCCTTGTGGTGGACAGTGGAAAGGACGTCCCTGTAGTGGACAGTGGGGAGGAAGTCTCTGTGGTGGACAGTGGTGAAGATATCCTTCTGGTGGACAGTGATGAGGATGTTTCTGTGGTGGACACTTGAAAGGACATCATGGTGGTGGACAGTGAAGAGGACATTCCTGTAGTAAAAAATTGGAAGGACATCACTCTGGTGGACTGTGGTTAGGACGTCCCTGTTGTGGAGAGTGGGAAGGACGTCCCTTTGGTGGACAGTGGGGAGGATGATATTGTGGTGGACAGTTTTTCTGATGCCCCTGTGGTTGACAGAGGAAAGGAAGTCTCTTTTTTGTACAATGGGAAGGAGGTTCCTGTGGTGGACATTGGAAAGTATGTCTCTTTGGTGAACACTCAAAAGCATGTCCCTTGGTGGACAGTGGAAAGGACGTCCCTGTTGTGGAAAGTTTAAAGAATGTCCCTGTAGTACACAATGGTGAGGACGTCTCTGTTGTGCACATGAGGTTGTCCCTGTGGTGAACTGTGGGAAGGAAATCACTGTGCTGTACATTGTTTTGGACAACCTTATGGTGGATATAAGGATGTCCTTGTGGTAAACAGGAGGACGTCCCTGTGGTGGACAGTGGGGAGGAACTCTTTCTGGTGGACAGTGGGAAGGATGTCCATGTAGTGGACAGAGGGGAGGATATCCCTGTGGTGAAGAGTGGGAAGGACATCTCTCTTGTGGACAGTAGGGAGAACGTCTCTGTGGGTGAGAGTGGGAAAGACGTCCCATTGGTGGACAGTGGAAAGGATATCTGTTTGGTGGACAGTGGGGAGGACCTCTCTGTGGTGGACAGTGGGAAGGATGTCTCTGTTGTGGACCATGGAAAGTATGTCCCTGTCATCCACACTCATGAGGACGTCCATGTTGTACACAGAAGGATGTCCCTGTGGTTCACAGTGGGGAGGATGTCCATGGGGGAAACAGTGGGAAGGATGTCACTGTGCTGGACATTGGTGAGGACAAACCTGTGGTGGACAGTGGGGAAGACATCCCTGTGGTGGACAGTACTGACAATGTCACTGTTGTGGACAGTGGTGAGGAAGTTTCCATGGTGCACAGGAGAACATCCTTTTGGTGGACTGTGGGAAGTATTTCCCAGTAGTGGAGAGTGCATAATACATATCCGGGGTTGACAGTGGTGAGGACGTCCCTGGTGTGCACAAGAGGATGTTCCTGTGTTGCACAGAGTTAAGGATGTCCCTGTTTTGCACAGGAGGATGTCCCTGTGGTGCACAGTGGGGATGATGTCCCTGTGGTGAACAGTGGTAAGGATGTCAATTTTGTGGACAGTGATGAGGATATTTCTGTGGTGGACAGTGTGTAGGATCTCTCTTTGGTGGACATGTCCCTGTGGTCAGCAGTGGAGAGGACCTTCCTGTGTTGGACAGTGGGAAGGAAGTCCCAGTCGTGGACATTGGGAAGGACTTCCCTTTGCTGGAAAGAAAAAAGGATGTCCCTGTAATGGACAATGGGGAGGACATCCCTGTGGTGGACAGTGCGAAGGATATCCCTGTCGTTGACAGCAGGGAGAATGTCTTTGTGATGTACAGTGGCAAAAACGTCCCTGTGGTGGACAGTGGAAAAGAAGTCCCTGTGGTGGACAGTGGAAAAGAAGTCCCTGTGGTGGACAGTGGGAAGGACTTAACTTTGGTAGACAGTGGTTAGGAAGTCCCTGTTCTGTATAGTTGGAAGGACATCACTCTGGTGGATAGTGGGAAGCATGTCCCTGTGGAGGACAGTGGAAAAACATCCTTGTTTTTAACAGTGGGATGGACATCCCTGTGGTGGACTTTGGGGAGGACCTCCCTGTGGTTGAAAGTGAATAGGACATTCCTGTGGTGGACAGTGTGTAGAAACTCTCTTTGTTGGACATGGTAATGATGTCTCTCTTGAGGACAGTGAGGAGGATGTCTCTGTTGTGGACAGGGTGAAGGACTTCCCTGTTGTGGACAGTGGGGATTATGTCCATGTGGTACACAGTTGCAAGAACATGTGTGTGGTGGACAGTCGAGAGGACCTCCTTGTAGTGGACAGTGGGAAGGACAGAACTGTAGTGGACAGTAGTTAGGATGTCCTTGTTATGGACAGTGGGAAGGACATCCCTGTGGTGGACAGTGGGGACGATGTTCTTGAGGTGGATAGTTTGGCGTTTGTTTCTGTGGTGGGCAGAGGGAAAAATGACCCTTTGTTGGACAATGGGAATGAGGTCTCTGTGTGGACAGTGGGAAGAACTTCTTTTTTGTAGACAGTTGGAAAGACATCCCTATGTTGGACAGTGGAAAGGATGTCACTGTGGTGGACTGTGGGAAGAACCTCTCAGTGGTTCACAGTGGGTAGGACGTCCTTTTGGTGGACAGTAGGAAGGACATCCCTTCGGTGAACTGTGGGAAGGACATCCTTTCAGTAAACAGTGGAGAGGACATCCCTGTGGTAGACAGTGGGGAGGACCTCCCTGTTATTGACAGTTGGTAGGAATTTTCTTTGGTGGACATTGGGGAGAATGTTCCTGTATTGGACAGTGGAGAAGACATTTCTGTAGTGGACAGTGGGAAGGACGTCCCTGTGGCGGAGAGCGGGGATGATCTCTCTGTGGAGGACAGAGGGAAAGACGTCCTTGTAGTGGACAGTGATGACAGGTTTCTTTGGTGGACAGGAAAAAATTTCCCTGTGGTGGAAGGTTGAGAGGACCTTCCTGTGGTGGACAGTGGGAAGGACATCCCTGTGGTGTACACTGGAGAGAACATTCCTGTGATGGACATTGAAAAGGATGTCCCAGTGGTGGAGAGTGGAAAAGACATCCCTGTTGTGGACAGTAAGAAGGGCATCCATGTAGTGGACAGTGGGGAGCATGTTCCTTTGCTGGATAATTTGGAGGATGTCCCTGTGGAGGACAATGGAAAGTAGGTCACTTTTGTGGATTGTGGGAAAGACATTCCTGTGATGGACAGTGGGGAGGTATTCCCTGTTTTAGACAGTGGAAAGGATGTTTTCTGGTGGAAAGTTTGATGGACGTTCCATTGGTGTACAGTGGAAAGGACTTTCCTGTGGTGGACATTGGGAAGGAAATCCCAGTAGTGGACAGTGTGAAGCACATCCCTGTGGTGGACAGTGGAAAGGATGTCCCTGTGGTGGACAGTTGGGAGGATGTCCCTGTGGTAGACAGTGTGAAGCACATTCATGTGTTGGACAGTGGAGAGGATGTCCCTGTTAAGGACAGTTGGAAGGACACTCCCAGTTGTGGACAGTGGGAAGGATGTCCCTTTGGTGGGCAGTGGGGATAAACTCCCTTTGGTGGACAGTAAGAAAGATGTCCCTGTGGTGGACAGTGTGTAGTACGTTTCTGTGATGGACAGTGGGAAAGATGTCTTTGTGGTGGACAGTGGGGAGGATGTCACTTTGGTTGTCTGTAGGAAGGACATCCCTGTGGTGGACACTTGGAAGGATGTCCCTTTGTTTGACAGTGGGAAGGACACTCCATGTCATATACAGTGGGAAGGATGTCCCTTTTTTGACAGTCTGAAAGACATCCTTTTGGTGGACTGTGGGGAAGACGTCCCTGTGGCAGACAGTTCAAGGGATGTCCCTGTGGTGGACAGTGATGAGGATGTCCCTGTGGTCGACATTTGGGAGGAATTCCCTGTGGTGGACACTGGGAAGGACGTCAATGTGGTGTACCGTGGGGAGGGTGTATTTGTGGTAGACAGTTAAGAGGATATCCCTCTTGTGGACAGTGGGAAAGACATCCCTTTGGTAAAAAGTGGGAAAGATGTACCTGTGTTGGACAGTGGGGAGGATGTCCCTGTGGTGGACATTAACATAATGTCCATGTGGTGGGCAGTTGGAAGGACATCTATTTTTTGGACAGTGGGGAAGAACACTTCACTGTGTTGGACAGTGGGGAGGAACTCCCTCTGGTGGACAGTGGGGAAGACGTCCCTGTGGTGGAGAATGGGTAGGAGGTACCTGTGGAGGACAAGAGGAAGAAATTTTTGTGGTAGACAAAGGGGAAGATGTCACTGTTGTGTACAGTGAGGAGGCACTTTCTCTAGTGGACAGTAGGGAGTACATATCTGTGGAGGACAGTGGGGAGGATGTATCTGTGGTATACAGTGGGGAAAATATCTCTGTGGTGGACAGTTGGGAGAATGTACCTGTGGAGGAGAGTGGGAAGGAGGTCCCTTTGGTGGACTCTAGGAAGGACATTCCTGTGATGGACAGTGGGGAGGTTATCTCTGTTTGAGACAGTGGGGAGGATGTTTATGTCATAGACAGTTTGATGGACGTCCCTGTGGTGGACAGCAGGGAGGACATTCCTGTGGTGGACAATGGGAAGCACATCCCTGTCGTGGACAGTGGGGAGGACAACCTTGGGGTGGACAGTGGGAAGGATGTCAGTGCAGTGGACATTGGGTAGGATGTATTTTTGGTGGACAGTTGGGAAGACGTCCCTGTGGTAGACAGTGGGAAGCACATCCCTGTGGTGGAAAGTGGAGAGGATGTCCCTGTTGGGGACAGTTGGAAGAACAATCTCTGTCGTGGACAGTGGGAAGGACGTTCCTGTGGTGTACAGTGGCAAGGAACTGCCTCTGGTAGAATGTTGGGAAGATGTCTGTGTGGTGGACAGTTGGTAGGATGTTTCTGTGGTGGACAATGGGAAGGATGTCTCTGGGGTGGACAGTGGGGAGGATGTCTCTTTTGTGAATCATGGGAAGGATGTCCCTGTGGTGGACACTTGGAAGGACATCCTTTTGGTGGACAGTGGGAAGGACACTCCATGTCATATAGAGTGGGAAGAAAGTGCCTTTTTGGACAGTGTGAAAGATGTCACTTTGGTGGACTGTGGGGAGGATGTCCCTGTGGCAGACAGTTCAAGGGACATCCCTGTGTTGGACAGTGATGAGGATATACCTGTGGTCCACAGTTGGGAGGACTTCCCTGTGGTGGACATTGGGAAGCACATCCCTGTCATGGACAGTGGGGAGGACAACCTTGGGGTAGACTGTGGGAAGGGTGTCAATGCAGTGGACATTGGGTAGGATGTATTTTTGGTGGACAGTTGGGAGGACGTCCCTGTGGTAGACAGTGGGAAGCACATCCCTGTGGTGAAAAGTGGAGAGGATGTCCCTTTTGGGGACAGTTGGAAGGACAATCCCTGTCGTGGACAGTGGGGAGGACATCCCTGTAGTGAACAGTGGCGAGGAACTCCCTCTGGTGGAAAGTTGGGAAGATGTCCCTGTGGTGGTCAGTTGGTAGGACGTTTCTGTGGTGGACAATGGGAAGGATGTCTCCGGGGTGGACAGTGGGGTGGATGTCTCTTTTGTGGATCATGGGAAGGACGTCTCTGTGGTGGACACTTGGAAGGACATCCTTTTGGTGGACAATGGGAAGGACACTCCATGTCATATAGAGTGGGAAGAAAGTGCCTTTTATGGACAGTGTGAAAGGTGTCACTTTCGGGGACTGTGGGGAGGATGTCCCTGTGGCAGATGGTTCAAGGGACATCCCCATGGTGGACAGTGATGAGGATGTCCCTGTGGTCCACAGTTGGGAGGACTTCCCTGTGGTGGACATTGGGAAGCACATCCCTGTCTTGGACAGTGGGGAGGACAACCTTGGGGTGGACAGTGGGAAGAATGTCAATGCGGTGGACATTGGGTAGGGTGTATTTTTGGTGGACAGTTAAGAGGATGTCCCTCTGGTGGACAGTGGGAAGGACATCCCTTTGGTAAACATTGGAGAAGACTTACCTGTGTTGGACAGTGGGGAGGGTGTCCCTGTGGTGGATGTTAATATAATGTCCATGTGGTGAACAGTTGTAAGAACATCTCTTTGTTAGACAATGGGGAAGACTTTCCTGTAATGGACAGTGGGGAGGAACTCCCTCTGGTTGACAGTGGGGAAGACATCTCTGTGGTGGACACTGGGGAGGAGGTACCTGTGGAGGACAGGGGGAAGGATTTTTTTGGTAGATAGTGGGGAAGATGTCACTGTGGTGGACAGTGAGGAGAAACTTTCTCTGGTGGACTGTGGGGAGGATGTTTCTGTGTTGGACAGTGGGAAGGACATCTCTGTGTTGGAGAGTGGGGAGGACGTTTCTGTGGTGTACAGTGGGGAAGATATCCCGGTTGTGTACAGTTGGGAGAATGTCCATGTGGAGGACAGTGGAAAGGAGGTCACTTTGTTGGACTGTGGGAAGGATATCTCTGTGATGGACAGTGGGGAGGTCATCACAGTTATAGACAGTTGGGATTACATTTGTGTGGTGAACAGTTTGATGGACATCTCTGTGGTCTACAGCGGGAAGGACCTCTCTGTGGTGGACAGTGGGAAAATGTACCTATGGTGGACAGTGATGAGGATGTTTCTGTGGTGGACAGTGGAAAGGACGTCCCTGTGGTGAACAGTGAGGAGGTCTTTCCTCTGGTGGACATTGGGAAGGAAATCCTGGTAGTGGACAGTGGGAAGCGCATCACTGTGGTGGACAGTGGAGAGGATGTCCCTGACGTAGACAGTTGGTAGGATGTCACTGTGGTGGACAGTGGAAAGGAAGTCCCTTTTGTGAACAATGGAAAGGACATCCCTGTGGTGGACAGTGGGGAGAAATGCCTTCTGGTGGACAGTGGGGAAGATTTTCCTGTGGTGGACAGTGGGTAGGATGTTTCTGTGGTGGACAGTGGGAAGGATGTCTCTGTGGTTGACAGAGGGGAGGATGTCTCTTTGATGTACATTGGGGAGGACTTTCCTGTGGTGGACATTGGGAAGAAAATCCCGATAGTAGACAGTGGGAAGCACATCCCTGTGGTGGACAGTGGAGAGGATGTCCCTGTGGTGGACAGTTGGGAGGACATCCTTGTGGTGGACAGTGAGAAGCACATCCCTGTGGTGGACAGTGGAGAGCATGTCCCTGTTGAGGACAGTTGGAAAGACACTCCCTGTTGTGCAGAGTGGGTAGGAAATTTCTGTGGTGAACAGTGGAAAGGATGTCTCTGTGGTTGACAATGGGGAAAATGTCCCTGTGATGGAGAGTGGGTAGGATGTTTTGTGGTGGACAGTGGGAAGGATGACTCTGTGGTGGACAGTGGGGAGGATGTCCCTTTGGTGCACAGTGGGAAGGATGTCCCTGTGGTGGACACTTGGAAGGATGTCCTTTTGGTGGACAGTGGGAAGTATGTCCCTATGGTGGAGAGTGCGGAGAACCTCCATGTGTTGGACAGTGTGTAGGACCTGCCTGTGGTGGACAGTTTGTAGCACCTCTCTGTGGTGGACAGTCAGAAGGACTTCCCTGTGGTTGACAGTGGAGAGGACCTCCCTGTTGTGGACAGTAAAAAGGACATCCCTGTGATGGAGAGTGGGCAGAATGTCCCTCTACTGGCCAGTTGGGAGGATGTTTATGTGCTGGACAGTGGGAAGGACATCCCTTTGGTAAACTGTGGGAAGAACGTCCGTTTGATTTACAGTGCAGAGGATGTTTTTGAGGTGGACAGTTTAGAGGACCTCCCTGTGGTGAATAGTGAGAATGATGTTCCTTTGGTAAACAGTGGAGAGGACCTCTCTGTGGTGGACAGTGGGGAGGACATCCCTGTGGTGGACAGTGGAAAGGATGTCCTTGGTGTGCACAGTGGTGAGGATGTCCCTGTTGTGCACAGGAGGACGTCACTGTGGTAAAGAGTGGTGGGGATGTCCCTGTGCTGCACATTGGGGATGATGTCACTGTGGTGAACAGTGGGAAGGATTTCACTGTGCTGGACATTGGTGAGGACAACCCTGTGGTGGACATTGGAGAGGAACACCCTGTCGTGGACAGTGGGGAGGACATCACTGTTGTAGACAGTGGGGAGGATGTCCATGTGGTGGACAGGGGGAAGGATGTCCATTTGGTATACAGTGTGGAACATGTCATTGTGTGGACAGTGGAGAAGAACTCCCTCTGGTGGACAGTGGGGAGGACGTATATGTGGTGGACAGTAGGGAGGAAGTTTCTGTGGTGGACAGTGGGGAAGATATCCTTGTAGAGGACAGTTGGGAGAACGTCCCTGTGGAGGACAGTGGGAAGCACATCCCTATGGTGGACAGTGGAGAGGATGTCCCTGTTGGAGACAGTTGGAAGGACACTCCCTGTTTTGGACAGTGGAAAAGACATCACTTTGATGGACAGTGAGAAGGACGTCACTGTGATGGACAGTGTGGAGGACATCCCTCTTTTCGACAGTAGAGAGAACCTTTCTGTGTTGGATCATTTCAAGGACGTCACTGTGGTGGACAGCAGGGAGGACCTCACTATGGTGGAAAGTTGGAAAGACGTCACTGTGGTGGACATTGATGAGGACGCTTCTGTTGTGGACAGTGGAAAGCATGTTCCTGTGGTGTACACTGGAGATTACCTTCCTGTGGTAGACATTGAAAAAGGACATTCCATTGGTGGACAGTGGATAAAACGTCCCTGTTGTGGACAGTAGGAAGGGCATCCCATTTGTGGACAGTGGGGAGCATGTCACTTTGGTGAATAATTTGGAAGACATGCCTGTGATGAACAGTGGGAAGGATGTCCCTGTGGTGGACAGTTGGAAAGACACTCCATGTTGTATACAGTGGGAAGGATGTCCCTTTGTTGGACAGTGTGAAAGACTTCCCTTTGGTGGACTGTGGGGAGGACATTCTTGTAGCAGACAGTTCAAGGGATATCCCTGTGGTGGACAGTTATGAGGATGTCACTGTGGTCGACAGTTGGGAGGACTTCCCTGTGGTGGACATTGGGAAGCACATCCCTGTGGTGGACAATGGGGAGGACATCCCTGCAGTGGACAGTGGGAAAGACGACAATGTGATGTACAGTGGGGAAGATATCCCTGTGGTGGACAGTTGGGAAAATGTCCCTGTGGAGGACAATGGGAAGCAGGTCCCTTTGGTGGACTGTGGGAAGATGTACCTGTGGTGGACAGTGATGGGGATGTCTCTGTTGTGGACAGTGGAAAGGATGTCCCTGTTGTTTATAGTGGGGAGGACTTTCCTGTGGTGGACATTGGGAAGGAAATCCTGGTAGTGGACAGCGGGAAGCACATCACTGTGATGGACAGTGTAGAGGAAGTCCCTGTTGTGGACAGTTGGGAGGATGTCCCTATGGTGGACAGTGGGAAGCACATCCCTTTGGTGGACAGTAGAGAGGATGTCTGTGTTGGGGACAGTTGGAAGGACACTCCCTGTTGTGGACAGTGGGAAGCACATCCCTTTGGTGAGCAGTGGGTAGGACGTTTCTGTGGTGGACAGTGGAAAGGATGTCTCTGTGGTGGACAGTTCAGAGAATGTTCCTGTGTTGGACATTTGGAAGGATGTCCTTTGGTGCACACTTGGAAGGACGTCCCTTTGGTGGACAGTAGGAAGTATGTCCCTCTGGTGGACAGTGGAGAAGACATCCCTGTGTTGGACAGTGTGGAGGACCTCCATGTGTTCGACAGTGGATAGGACCTCCCTGTGGTGGACAGTGTGTAGGACCTCTGTGTGGTGGACAGTGGGAAGGACATCCCTGTGGTTGACAGTGGATAGGACGCCCCTGTTGTGGACAGTGGGAAGGACGTCTCTATGGTGGAGAGTGGGGAGGATGTCCCTCTACTGGCCAGTTGGGAGGATGTCCCTGTGGTGCACATTGGGGAGGATTTCCTTGTGGTGAACAGTGGGAAGGATGTCACTGTGCTGGACATTGGTAAGGACTACCCTGTGGTGGATATTTGGGAGGACATCATTGTGGTGGACAGTGGAGAGGATATCTACGTGGTGGTCAGGGTGAAGGATGTTTCTTTGGTAGACAGTTTGGAAGATGTCACTTTGGTGGTCAGTGGGGAGGAACTCCCGCTGGTGGACAGTGGGGAGGACCTTTCTGTGGTGGACAGTAGGGAGGACATCTCTGTGGTGGACAGTGGGAAGAACTGCTCTCTTATGGACAGTGGGAAGGTTGTCCATGTGGTGGAAAGTGGGGAGGATGTTCCTTTTGGGGACAGTGGGAAGGTCGTCCTGTGGTAGACAGTGGGAAAGACGTCTCTTTGGTGGACAGTGAGAAGGACGTCACTGTGATGGACAATGGGGAGGACATCCTTGTTTTAGAGAGAGGGGAGGACCTCACTGTGGTGGACAGTGGGAAAGATGTCCCTGTGGTGGACATTGATGAGGATGTTTCTGTGTTGGACAGTGGAAAGGACGTCCCTGTGGTGTACAGTGGGGAGGATGTCCTGTTGTTGGACAATTTGGAGGACGTGCCTGTGGTGGACAGTGGAAAGGATGCCCTTTTTGTGAGCAATTGGAAGAACGTTCCTTTGGTGCAGTGTGGAGGACGTCCCTGTGGTGGACAGTTGATAGGATGTCCCTGTTGTGGACAGTTGGAAGGACACTTCATGTTGTGGACAGTGGGAAGGACCACCCTTTGGTGGACAGTGGGAAGGATGTCCCTGTGGCGAACTGTGGGGAGGAAGTCCCTGTGAAGGACATTGGGAAACATGTCCCTGGGGTGGACAGTGGAAAGAATGTCCCTGTGGTGCACAGTGTTGAGGAGGTCCCTGTTGTGCACAGTGGAAAGGATGTCCCTGTGGTATAGTTTCTGCAACATCCCTTTTTGCACAGGAGGATGTCCCTGTCATACACAGTGGGGTGGATGTCCCTGTGGTAAACAGTGTTAAGGATGTCCTTTTGTTGAACAGTGTTGAACAGTGGGAAGGACGTCCCTGTAGTGGACAGTCAGGAAGGTGCTGCACTGGACAGGGGAAAGGATGTCCCTGTGATGAACAGTGGTAAAGACATCCTTGTGGTACACAGGAGAACGTCCTTCTGGTGGACAGTGAGGAAAACATCCCTATGGTTTCCTGTGGCGTGGACGCCTCTGTGATGGACAGTGGGAAGAATGTACCTGTGATGGACTGTGTGGAAAACATCTCTGTGGTAGACAGTGGGAGGGAAGTCAGTATGGTGTACATTATGGAAGATGTCCATGTGGTGAACAGTGGGGAGGACGTCCCTGTGGTGAGAGTAGGTAGGATATCACTGTGGTGAACAGTGGGGAGAATGTATCTCTGGTGGACACTTAAGAGGATGTCACTGTGGTGGACAGTGGAAAGGAAGTCCCTGTGGAGACCAGTGGAGAGGACCTCCCTGTGGTGGAGAGTAAAGAGGACATCCCTGTGGTGGACAATGGAAAGAACATCTCTGTGGTGGAGTGTGGTTAGGATGTTTCTGTGGTTCACAGGAGAACGTCCCTTTGGTGGATCGTGGGAAAAAAGTCACTACAGTAGAGAGTGTGTAGGACATCTCTGGTGTGGATAGTGGTGAGGAAGTTACTGATGTGAACAATAGGAAGTCTCTGTGGTGCACAGTGGTAAGGATGTCCCAGTTGTGCACAGAAAAATTTCCCTGTGGTGCACAATGGGAAGGATGTCCCAGTGGTGGACAGTTTGGAGACTGTCCCTGTGGTGGACAGTGGGAAGGATGTCGCTTTTGTGCACAGTGAAAAGGATGTCCCTGCTTTGGACAGTGGGGAGGATGTCCCTGTTTTGTACAGTGGGAAGGATGTTTCTGTGTTGGACAGTTTGAAGGATGTCCCTTGGTGGACAGTGGTGAGGACCTCTCTGTGGTGGACAGTGAGAAAGATTTCCCTGTGGTGGACAGTGATGAGGATGACCCTTTGTGGACAGTGGGAAGGACATCACTGTGGTAGACAGTGGGGAAGACATCCATGTGGTAGACAGTGTGAAGGACATCCCTTTGGTGGTGGACAGTGGAAAAGATGTCCCTGTGGTGCACAGTGGTGAGGACATCCCTGTTGTGCACAGGAGGATGTCCCTGTGGTACACAGTGGTGAGGATGTCCCTGTTGTGCACAGGAGGATGTCCCTGTGGTTAACAGTGGGAAGGACATCACTGTGCTGGACATTAGGGAGGACGACCCTGTGGTGGACAGTGGAGAGGAACTCCCTGTGGTAGACATTGTGGATGAAATCTTTGTGGTGGACTGTGGTGAAGAAGTTACTGTGGTGCACAGGAGAACATCCCTGGAATGGACATTAGTGAAAATATCCCTGTTGTGGCCAGTGGGATGGAAATCTCTTTTGTGGATTGTGGGAAGAATGTACCTGTGGTAGACTGTGGGGAAAACATCCCTGTGGTGGACAGTGGAAGGGATGTCCCTTGCTAAACATTGGAGAGGACGTCCCTGTGGTGGACATTGGAAAGTACGTCCATGTGGTGGACTATTGGGAGCACCTCCCTGTGGTGGGCAGTGAGAAGGACGTCCCAGGGGTGGACAGTGTGGAGGATGTTCCTTTTGTGGGCAATGGGAAGGACATCCCTTTGGTGGACAGTGGATAGGATGTCCCTATGTCAGACGGTTAGGAGGATGTCCCTGTGTGGTGGACAGTGGAAAGCACGTCCCTTTTTTGGACCATGTGAAAGTCATCCCTGTGGTGGACTGTATGGAGGACCTACCTTTGGTGGACCATTAGATGATGTACCTGTGGTAGAAAGTGAGGAGGAAGTCCCTGTGGTAAACAGTGGGAAGAACATCCCTGTGGTGGAAAGTGGGGAGGATCTCTCTTTAGTAGACAGTGCCAAAAATGTCCCTGTTGTGGTTAGGAGGATGCCTCTGTGATGCACAATGGGGAGGATGTCCCTGTGGTGAACAGTAGGAGAGACTTCCCTGTAGTGGACATTGTTGAGGATTATCTTGTGGTGGACAGTGGTATGGACGTCCCTTGGTGGATAGCAGGGAGGACCTCTCTGTGGTGGACAGTGGGGAGGATGTCCCTGTGGTAGACAGTGAGGAGGATGTGCCTGTGGAGGACAGTGGAGAGGATGTCTCTCTGGTGGACAGTGTATAGTATGTCCCTGTCGTGGACAATAAGGAGAACATTATTGTGGTGGACAGTGGGAAAAACCTCTCTGTGGTGGACAGTGTGAAAGATATCCCTGTGGTGGACAGTAGGCAGGATGTCCCTGTGGTGGACAGTAGAGAGGACCTCCCTGTGGGGGACAGTGGAGAGGACATTTCTGTGGATGACAGTGGGGTTGACATCCCTGTGGTGGACAGTGGTGAGTATGTTACTGTGGTACATAGGAGAAAGTCCTTTTGGTGGACCTTGTGAAGGATGTCCCTGTTTTGGAGAGTGTGTAGGACATCTCTTGTGTGGACAGTGGTGAGGACGTCCCTGGTGTGTACATGAGGAAGTCCCTGTGGTGCACAGTGATAAAGATGTCCTTTCGTTGAGCAGTGGCGAGTACATCTCTTTGGTGGACAGTGGGAAGGATGTTTCTGTGGTGGACATTCGGGAAGACATCTCTGTGGTGGACAGTAGGGAGTTCATCGCTGCAGTGGACAGTGGTAAGGATGTTTCTGTGGTGCACAGTTGTAAAGACATCCTTGTGGTTCACAGGAGAATGTCCCTCCAGTCCCATTTGTGTACAATGGAGAGGAGGTTTCTGTGATGGACAGTTGGAAGGACGTCCCTGTTGTGGACAGTAGGGAGGATGACCCTGTAGTGGAGAGTGGGAAAGACATCAATTTGGTGGATATTGGGAAGGACGTCAATGTGGTCAACATAGGTCAGGATGTCCTTAATTTGGACAATGGGGAGGACGTCCCTGTGGTAGACAGTGGTAAGGAGGTTTTTGTGGTGGACAGTGGGTAGGACGTACCTGTGGTGGACATTGTTGAGGACATCCCTTTGTTGGACAGTTGGTAGGACGTTTTTGTTGTGGACAGTGTTGAAGATGTTTCTGTGGAGGAAAGTGGAAAGGACGTCACTGTGGTGGACAGCAGGGAGGACCTCTCTTTGGAGGACAGTGGGAAGGACATCCCTGTGGTGGATATTGTTGAGGACATCCCTTTGTTGGACAGTTGGTAGGACGTCCTTGTTGTGGACAGTGTTGAAGATGTTTCTGTGGAGGAAAGTGGAAAGGACGTCACTGTGGTGGACAGCAGGGAGGACCTCTCTTTGGAGGACAGTGGGAAGGACATCCCTGTGGTGGACAGTGGTGAGGACCTTTCTGTGGTGGATAGTGGGAATAACATTTCTGTCGTAGACAGTGGAAAGGACATCCATGTTTTGCACAGTGGGAAGGACGTTCCTATGCTGGACAGTGGGGATTACCAACCTTAGTAGACATGAAAAGAACATCCCTGTGTTGAATAGGATGTCCCTTTGGTGGGCAGTTTGAAGGATATTACTTTGGTGGAAAGGAGAAAGGACACTTAAGTCATGAACAGTTGGAAGAACTGTGGTGTACAAGAGGTCATCCCTGTGGTGAACAGTGAAGATGACATACCTGTGGTGTTTACGAGGATGCCCTGTTGTGGAGAGTGGGGAGGAAGTCCTCGTGGTACACAGAAGTACATTACTGTGGTGGACATTGGGAAGGACATGTCTTTGGTGGACATTGGGGAGGATGTCCCTATGATGCACAAGAGCACGTTCCTCTTGTGGAAAGTAGGGAGGATATCTCTTTGGTACAATTAAGGACTTCTTTGTGGTAGACATTGAGGAGGACATCCCTGTGGTAAAAAGTGGGGAGGATGTCCCTGTAGAGGAAGTTGGGGAGGAGGTCCCTTTGATGGAGAGTGCAGAGGATGTCCCTGTGGACGGCTGTGGAAAGGACATATAGTGTAGTGTACAGAGTGAAGGATGTCCCTGTGGTTGTCAGTGGGGAGGATGCCCCTGTGGTGGACAGTGAGGAGAATGTACCTGTGGTGGAATGTGGAAAGGACATCACTGTGATGGTCAGTTGAGAGGACACCCCTGTCGTGAAAAGTAGTGAGGACATCCCTGTGGTAAACAGGAGGACGTCCCTGTAGTGGACAGTTGAGAGGATGTCACCATGGTGGACATTGGAAAAAATGTCTATGTGCTGGACAGTAGGAAGAACCTCCCTGTTGTGGACAGTGGGGAGGACATCCCTGTGGTGGACAGGGGAAAGTAAATCTCTGTGTAGGACAGTATGAAGGATGTCTCTTTGGTGGTCAGTAAGGAGGATGCACCTGGCGAAGACGTCCCTGTGGTGCACAAAAGGAAGTCTTTATGGTGGACTGTGGAGAGGATGTCCTTGTGTTGGACAGTGGGGAAAACATCACTGTAGTGGGCAGTGTGAAGGACATCCCTGTTGTAGTTATTAGGAGGATTCCGCTGTGGTGAACAGTGGGGAGGACATCCCTGTGTTGGACCATCAGGAGAACATCTCTGTGGTGGACAGTAGGGAGGACATCCCTGTGGTGCACAGGAAGATGCCTATGTTGTGGACAATGGGGAGGACATCCCTGTGGTACACAGGAGGACATTCCTGTTGTGGACATTGTGGAGGATAACTGTTTGGTGGACATTGCGGAGGATGTCCCTGTGGTGCACAAGACATGTCTCTCTGGTGGACAGTAGGGATTATGTCTCTGTTTTGCAAATGAGGACTTCATTGCGGTGGACAGTGAGGAGGACATCCCTGTGGTGGACAGTGGTGAGGACATCCCTATGGTGGAAAGTGGGGAGGAGGTCCCTTTGGTGGACAGTTAGGAGGATGCCCCTGTGGTCGACAGTTGGGAAGACATCTCTTTGGTGGAAAGTGTAAAAGATGTCCCTGTGGTTGTTAGTGAAGAGAGTGCCCCTGTGGTAGACAGTGCTGAGTATGTCTTTGTGGTACACTGGAGGACATCCCTGTTTTGGACAGTGAGGAGCAAGTCCCTGTGGTTGACAGTGGGGAGGACATCACTCTGGTGGTCAGTTGGAAGAGGACCCATGTGGTGGACAGTGGAAAGGATGTCTATGTGGTGGATAGTTGCAAAAACATCCTTGTGGTGGACAGTGGGAAGGATATCTCTGTCATGTACCGGGTGGAAAATGTTTCTAAGGTGGTCCCTAAGGAGGACACCACTGGGGAAGAAGTCCCTGTGGTGCACAAGAGGATGTTTTTGTGGTGGACAGTGGGGAGAATGTAGCTGTGCTGCACAGTGGAGAGGACATCACTGAGGTGGGCAGTGTGGAGGATGTCCCTTTTGGTGGTCAAAGGGGTAGATGATCCTGTAGTGGACAGTGGGGAGGACATCACTGTAGTAGACAATGGGGAGGATATCACTGTGGTCACAGTTGAGAGAACATCTCTGTTGTGGACAGTTTGAAGGAACTCACTGTGTTGCACAGAAGGATGTCCCTTTGGTGAACAGTGGGGAGGATGTTACTGTGGCGGACAGTGGGGAGGATATCTCTGTGGAGGCAAATGTGGAAGATGTTCCTGTGGTGGTCAGTGGGGAGGATGCCCTTGTGGTGCACAGCGGTGAGGATGTCACTGTGGTACACAGAAGGATGCCCCTGTGTTGGACACTCTTTAGAACATCCCTTGGGTGAACAGTGAAGAGGACGTTCCTGTGGTGGACAGTGAAGAGGACGTTCCTGTGGTGACAGTGAGGAAAACATCCCTGAGGTGGACAATGAGGAGGATGTTTCTGTGGTGGACAGTAATTAAGATGATGCTGTGGTGGACAGTGGGAAGGATGTCCCTGTGGTACATAGAAGGACGTTCCTGTGGTGGATATTGGGAATGACTTCTCTGTGGTGTACTTTGGGGAGGACATAACTTTGGAGCACAAGAAGATGTACCTCTGGTAGACAATAAGCAGGACATCCCTGTGCTGCACAAATGAACTGCCCTGTGATGGACAATGAGGAGGATATCCCTGTGGTGAACTGTGGGAAGGACATCTCTGTGGTAAACAGTAGGGAGAACGTCCCTTTGGAGGACAGTGGAGAGGATGTCCTTGTGGTGGACAGTAAAAGGACATCTCTGTGTTGGACAATGTGAAGGATTTCCCTTTGATGGTGAGTGTGGAGGACACCCCTGTGGTGAACAGTGGTGAGGATGTCCCTGTTGTACACAAAAGCATGTCCCTGTGGTGGACAGTGGTGAGAACATTCCTGTGGTGGACAGTGTAGCAGAAGACTTTTTTGTGGACAGTGGGAAGAATGTCCCTGTGGTGGAGAGTGAGGAGGACATTTCTGTGGTGGACAGTGTGGCGGATGTCCCTGTGGTGGTCTGTGGAGTGGATGCTCCCGTGGTGGACTGTGGGGAGGATGTTTCTGAGGTACACAGGAGGATGTCCCTGTGGTAGACAGTGTGGAGGATGTCTCTGTGCTATACAATGGGAAGGAGATCTCTGTGGTAGAAAGTGATGAGGATGTACCTCTGGAGGACAGTTTTGAGTATTTAACTGTAGTGGACAGTGAGGACGACATCCCAGTTGTGGTCTGTGAGGAGAACATCACTGTGTTAGACAGTGCAGAGGACTTTCCTGTGATGGACAGTGGGGAGGACTTCTTTGTTGTGGACTCTGAGGAGGGCATCCCTGTGGTGGACAGTGGGGAGGACAACCCGATCATGGAAGTGGCGAGGACATCTTTGTGTTTGACAGTGGTGATGACGTACCTGTTGTGGACAATGGGGAGGATGTTCCCATGGTGGTCAGTAGGTAGGACATCTCTGATGTGGACAGTGGGGAGGACGTTCCTTTGGTGCACAGGAGGACTTCCCTGTGGTAGATAATGAGACAGACATTCCTGTCATGCACAGTAGAGAGGATATCACTATGGTGAAGACTGGAGAGGAAGTCCCTGTGGTGGACAGTAGGAAGGACATACCTGTTTTGGACAGTGGGTAGGACTTCTCTGTTGTTGACAGTGGGGAGGATTTCACTGTGGTGGTAAGTGGGGAGGAAGTCCCTGTTGTTGACAGTGGAAAGGACATCCCTGTGGTGAACAGGATGATATCTCTGTGGTGGACAATGGGAAGAACATCCTTGTCATGCACAGTGGGGAGAACATCTCTGTGGTGGACAGATGGGAGGATGTCCCTGTGGTGGACAGTGTGCATGATATCCCTGTGGTGCACAGGAGTACTTCCCTATGGTGGAAAGTGTGGAGAACAACCCTGTGGTGGACAGTGGAAAGGACATTTCTCTGGTGGACAGTGGGAAGGCGTCCCTTTGGTGAACATTGAGGAGGGTATCACTGTGGTGGACAATGGGGAGGATGACGATGTGTTAGACAGAGGATGTCAATGTGGTACGCAAGAGGACGTCCCTGTAGTCGACTGTGGTGAGAACATTCCTGTGGTGGACAGTGGGGAGGACCACTCTGTGGTGAACAGTGTGGATGTTACATTGTTGGTCAGTGGGGAGGACAACGTTTGGGGGACAGTGGTGAGAATGTCCCTGTGGTATACAGGAGGACATCCCTGTGGTGAACAGTGGTGAGCATGTCCCTGTTGTGGAGAGTGTGAAAGACATCTTTTTTTGTGGACAGTGGAGAGTATGTCCCTGTGGTGGGCAGTGTAAAGGATGTCCCTGTGGTGGACAGTGGGGAGGATGTTTCTGTGGTAGACAGTGGGGAGAATATCTCTATTATGGACAGTGTGGAGGATGTCCTTGAGGTGGACCTTGTGGAGTATGTTTCTGTGGTGGACAGTGGCAATGGTGTTTCTGTGGTAGACAGTGGAGAGGATGTCACCGTGGCAGGCAGTGGGGAGAACATCTCTGTGGTGGACAGTGTGGAGGATGCCCTGTGCTAGTCAGTGTGGAGAATGCCCCTGTAGTGAAAAGTGGGGAGAATGTTTCTGTGGTACACAGAAGGATGTTCCTGTGGTAGACAGTGTGGAGGATGTCTCTGTGCTGTACAGTGGAAAGGAGGTCTCTGTGGTGGACTGTGGAAAGGATGTAACTGTGGTGGACATTGTTGAGGATTTACCTATGGTGGACTTGTGGAGGACATCTTTCAAAATGACTGTGAGGAGGATTTCTTTGTTGTGGACAGTGAGGAGGTCATTCCTGTGGTGGAGAGTGGCTTGGATATCCCTGTGGTTGACAGTAGGGAGGACATCTTTGTGGCAGAAAGTGAGGATGACATTCCTGTGGTGGACCGTTGGGAGCACATCTCTTTGGTGGACCATGGGAAAGACTTTCTGTGGTGGACAGTGGGGTAGAAAATCCTGTGGTAAACAGTGAGTAAGACATCTCTGTGGTGGACAGCGAGATAGACATCTCTTGATGGACAGTGGAAAGGCTGTACTTGTGGTGGAAAGTTGGGAGGATATCCATATTGTTTACAGTGCAGAAGATATCCCTGTTGTAGACAGTGTGACATACTTGCCTGTGGTGAACAGTGGTGAAGACTTCTCTGTGGTGGACACAGAAGAGAATGTCTCTGTGGTGGACGATGGACAGGATGTCACTGTGGTGGACAGTAGGGAAAACATCCCTGTGGTGGACAGTGGGGAGGACATCCCTTTGGGGGACAGTGGGGAAAACTTCCCTGTGGTTAATAGTTGAGAGGAAGTACCTGTTGTAGACAATGGGAAAGACATCTTTATAGTGGACAGTCAGGAGGACACCTCTGTTGTGGATAGTGGAGAGGGCGTTCCTGTAGTGCACAATGAGGTGGACAATCCTGTGGTGGACAGTGGGGAGGACTTCCCTGTGGTGGACAGTGAGGAAAACATGTTTGTGGTGGACAGTGAGAAGCAAGTTTCTGTGGTGTACAGTGGCAAGGATATCCCTGTGGTGGACCATGAGGAAATGTCTTTGGGGTACACAGAGGGGAGGATGTCACTGTGATGGACAGTGGGAAAAATGTCACTGTTTTGAACAGTGAGGAGGACCTTTCTTTGGTAGACAGTGAAAAGGACGTCCCTGTGGTGGACATTGGGGAGAAATTCCCTGTGGTGGAAACTGGGGAGGACATCCCTGTGGTGGTCCGTGGGGAGGATTTCACTGTAGTGGACAGTGGGGACAACATCCTTGTGGACAATAGGGAGGATGTTCCTGTGGTGCACAGAAAGACATCCCTGTAGTAGAGTTGAGAGGATGTCCCTGAGGTTAAAAGTGAAAAGATTTTCATTGCGGTGCACAGTAGGGAGGATGTCCTAGTGGCAGAGCATGAGGAGGACATCTCTGTGGTGGACAGTTAAGAGGACGTCCTGTGGTGCACAGGAGGACATCCCTGTGGTGGACAGTTGTGAGGTTTCTGTGATAGACAGTGGGAAGAACATCACTGTGGTGGACAGTTTGAAGGATGTCTCTGCTGTGGACAGTGAGGAGGATGTCACTGTGGTGGACAGTGGTGAAAATTTCCTTGTGGTGGACAGTGGGGAGGATATCCCTGTGGTGGAGAGTCACCAGGACATCTCTGTGATGGACACTGAGGAGGAAAACCTGTGGTGCAATATGGGAAGGATTTCCTGTGGTGGACAGTGGAAAAAACGTCCCTTTGGTGAAAGTGTGGAGGATTTCCCTGTGGTTGACAGTGAGGAGGACATCCTCTTGTTGGACAGTGTGGAGGATTTCTTTGGGGTGTACTGTGGGGAGGGTGTTCCTGTGGTGAACAGGAGGAGGTCCCTGTGGTGGACAGTGGGGAGAAACTCTGTGGTGGACAGTGGGGACAACATTTATGTGGTAGTCAGTTGTAAGGATGTCTTTGTGGTGCACAGGAGGATGTTCCTGTGGTGGACAGTGGTTACAAAATCACTGTGGTACACAAGATTAAGTCCCTGTGGTGGATAGTGGAGATGTCCCTGTAGTAGATAGTGAAAAGGATGTCTCTGTGGTGGACAGTGGGGAGAACATTACTGTGCTGGACAGTGTGGATGATATCTCTGTGTTGGACAGTAGGTAGGACATCCCTGTGTTGCACAACAGGATGTTTCTGTGGTGGACAGTGGGGAGGACATCTCTGTTGATGAAAGTCGGAAGGACATTCTTGTGGGGGACAGTGGAAAGGACGTAACTGTAGTGGACATTGGTTAGAACACCTTTGTGGTGGACTGTTCGAAGGACGTCTCTGTGGTGCAGAGGATGACCTTGTGGTAGACAGTGGACAGTGAGAAGGACATCCCTTTGGTAGACAGTGAGGAGGACATCCCTGTGGTGAACAATTGGGAGGATGTTTCTTTGGTGGACAGTGGGAAGAACATCCCTGTGGTGAACAATTGGGAGGATGTTTCTTTGATGGACAGTGGGAAAGATGTTCCTGTGGTGGACAGTGGGGAGGACTTCCCCATGGTGCACAGTGGGGAAGATTTTACTGTGGTGGACAATGGGGAGGAAGTCACTGTTGTGCAAATGAGGACTTTTTGTGGTGGACAGTGAGGAGGACATGCCTGTGGTGAACAGTGTTGTGGACATCCCTGTGGTGGAAATTTGGTAGTAGGTCCCTTTGGTGGGCAGTGGGGAGTGTATCTCTGTGGTGGACAGTGTGCTGGATGTCACTGTGGTAGACAGTGAGGAGAGTTTCTCTGTGGTGGATAGTTGGTAGTACGTCACTGTGGTGGTCAGTTTGGAGGACACCCTTTTGGCAGACAGTAGTGAGGGCGTCCCTGTGGTACACAGGAGGATGTCTCTGTAGTGGACAGTGGAGAGTACATCACTATGGTAGACACTTTCCAGTGTCCATGTTGTGGAGAGTGGGAAGGGTGTCCCATTTGGTGGAAAGTGGGGATGACATCACTCTGGTGCACAAAAGAATGTCCCTGTAGTGGACAGTGGAAAGGACATCTCTTTGGTGGACAGTGTGGAGGACATTTCTGTGATGGTCAATAAGGAGGATGCCCCTGTGGAAGACGTTTCTGTGGTGCACAAGAGGACTTTCTTTTTGTAGAGAGTTGAGAGGACATTCCTGTGGTGCACAGGAGAACATCCCTCTGCTGGGCAGTGGGAGGACATCACTGTGATGGACAGTGTAGAGTACATCTCTGTTGTCTAAAGTTTGGAGGAAGTCCATGTGGTGCACAGGATGATTTCCCTTTGGTGGACAGTGGGGAGGATGTCCTTGAGGTGGACAGTGGAAAGGAAATCACTGTGTTGAACACTGTGGAGGATGTTCTTGTGGTGTTCATTGGGGAGGATGCCTCTGTGGTAGACAGTGGTGAAGACATCCCTGTGGTACACAGGAGGATGTCCCAGTGGTGGACAGTGTTTAGAATGTCCCTTTGGTGAACAGTGGCAAGGATGTTTCTGTGGTGGACAGTGAAGAGGACATCAATGTGATGACAGTGATGAGGATATCCCTGTGGTGGACAATGAGGAGGATGTCCCTGTGCTGGGCATTAGGGAGAATTTTTGTGGTGGACAGTGGGATGTACAGCCCTGTGGTGTACAGTGGGAAGCACATCTCTATCATGAACAGTGGGAAGGACATCTCTGTGTTGTATAGTGAGGAGGATGTTCCTGTGTTGGACACTGGAGAGGATTTCACTGTGAAGACACTAAGGAGGATGTCCATTTGGTTGACAGTGGTGATGACATCTCTGTGTTAGACAGTGGGGAAGACATCCCTGTGGTGGACGGTGGGCATGAAACAACTGTGGTGGACAGTGGGGAGAATGTCCCTGAGATGGAAAG
This sequence comes from Arvicanthis niloticus, assembly GCF_011762505.2. Classification (NCBI taxonomy): domain Eukaryota; kingdom Metazoa; phylum Chordata; class Mammalia; order Rodentia; family Muridae; genus Arvicanthis; species Arvicanthis niloticus. Next base: position 21,789,372 of record NC_133434.1, read on the forward strand.
TGGAAAAGACTTCCCTGTGGTGGACAGTGAGAAAGACGCCCCTCTTTTGGACAGGGAAGGACATACATGTGGTGGACAGTGAGGAGGACATCCCTGTGGCAGAGAGTGGTGAGACTGTCTCTGTTGGGAAAAGTGGGAAGAATGTATACATCATGTACAGTGGGGAGTATTTCAGTGTGGTGGACAGTGAGAAGGACATGCTTGTGGATAGTCGGGAGGAAATTCCTTTGGTGCACAGGAGGCTTTCCCTGTGCTGGACAGTGAATAAGACATCCCTTTGGGGGACAGTTGCATGTACATCCCTGAGGTAGACAGTGAGGAGGACATTACTGTGGTGAACAATGCAGAGGATGTCCCTGTGGTGGACAGTGGGGAGGACATCCATGTGTTTGACAGTAGAAAGTACATTTCTGAGGTGGAGAGTGGGCAGAATGTCTCTGTCGTGGAGAATGGGGAGGATGTCTCTGTGGTGTACAGGGGGGAGGACATCCCTGTGGTAGACAGAGGGCAGTACTTCTGTGTGGTTGACAGTGATGTGGACATCCCTGTGGTAGACAGTCTGGGGACTTCTTTGTGGTGGACACTGTGCAGAATTTCACTGTGGTGGACAGTGAAGAGGACATCCTTGTTGTGAATCTTTGGGTGGACATTCCTGTCATGCATAGTGGGTCATCCCTGTGGTGGACTTTTGGGAGTATGTCCCTGTGTTGGATATTGAGGAGGATGTCTCTGTGTTGGAAAGTGTGGAGGACTTTGCTGTGGTGACAGTGGGGAACCAATAGCTGTGGTTGACAGTGGGTAGGAGATTTCTCTGGTGGACAATGAGGAGGACGTTTTTATTGTGGAAGAGTTAAAAAACATCCCTGTGGAGGACAGTGAGGAGGATGTCCCTGTGGTGGACAGTGGAGAGTATGTCCCTGTGTTTGATAGTGGGGAGGATTTCCCTGTGCTTTACTGTGTGAAAAACTTCCCTGTGGTTGACAGTGAGGAGGACATTTCTGATGTCAACAGTGGGAGGAAGTCTCGGTTTTGGACAGTAACGAGGATGTCAATTTGGTGGACAGTAGGGAGGACATCCTTGTAGTGGACTGTGGGGAGAATGTTCCTGTGTTGCACAGGAGGACTTATCTATAGTGGACAGTGGGGAAGATGTCCCTGAGTTAGACAGTGAGAAGGCCATCTCTGTGGTGGACAGTGGAAAGGATGTCACTGTGGTGGACAGTGGGGAGGACCTTTAGTATTGGACAGTGGGGAGGATGTCTTTGTGGTGGGCAATGTAGAAAACTTTGCTGTGGTGGACAGTGAGAAGAACATTTCTTTGGTTGGCAGTGGGAAAGGTATCCCTGTGGTGCACAGGAAGACATGCCTGTGGTGGACAGTGTGGCAGAGATCACTGTGGTGGACAGTAAGGGGGATATCTCTGTGGTGGACAGTTGGGACAAAGTTTCTGTGGTGCATAGGAGGACATCTTTTTGTTGGACAGTGGAAACAATGTCTTTTTGTTGGACCATGGAGAGGACATATCTGTGGTGGACTGTGTGGAAGATGTTTTTGTGGTGGTCACTGGGATGGATGCCCCTGTGTTGGATAGTGGGGAGAATGTTTCTGTGGTGGACAGTGTGGAGGACATCTTCCTTGGTGTACAGTGGGAAGGATGTTCCTGTGGTACATAAGATGAGTTGCCTGTAGTGGACAGTGAGGAAGACATCCCTGTGGTGGATAGTGTGTAGGATATATTTTTAGTGTACAGTGGTTAGGACAACCCTTTGGTCATCAATGGGGAGAATGCCATTGTGGTGGAAAGTGGGGAGGATATACCTCGGTACACAGGAGGAAGTCTCTGTATGTGACAGTAAAGAGGACATCACTGTGGTGTACAGTGAAAAGGATGTATCTGTCATGGACAGTGGGAAAGAGTTCCCTGTGGTGGACAGTAAGGAGGATGTCCTTCTGGTGTACAAAAAAAATGTCCTTGTTTTGGTCAGTGGAGAGGACCTGTGGTAAACGGTGAGGAGGATGTTTCTGAGTTGGACAGTGGGGAGGATGCCCCTGTGGTGGACAGTTGGGAGGACATCCCTGTGGTGTACAGGAAAAAGTCACTGTGGTGGACAGTGGATAAGATTTCATTGTGGTAGACAGTGGAGAGAACGACCTTGTGCTGGGCAATGGGAAGGACATTCCTGTAGTGAACAGGAGGATGTCCGTGAGGCAGAAAGTAAGAGGATGTCACTTTTGTGGACAATGCTGAGGATATTCCTGTGGTGGACAGTGAGGAGGAAATCCCTGTGGTGGACAGTGGAAAGAAAATCTATGTGATAAACTGTTGGGAGAATGTCCCTGTGGTGCACAAGAGTATGTCCCTGTGGTGGACATTGTGGAGGATGTCCCTGTGGTGGACACTGTGAAGGATTTCCCTGTGATAGACTGTGGAGAGGACATACTGTAGAGGACAATGTGGAGTACGTTATTGTAGTGGTGAGTAGGGAGGACACCCCTGTGCTGGACATTGGTTAGGACGTCCTTGTGGTACAAAAAAGAATATCCCTATGGTGGACAGTGGGGAGGATGTTTCTGTGGTGGAAAGAACATCTCTGTGGCTTACATTGGAAAAGACATCCCTGTGGTGGGCAGTGGGGAGGACCTCCCTTTGGTGCACAGGAGGACATCCTTGATTTGTACAGTGGGGAGCATGTCCCTGTGGTGGGCAGTGGGGAAGACATCTTTGTGATAGACAGTGGGGAGGATGCATTTGTGCTGGATAGTGGGGAGGATTTCACAGGTGAACAGTGGGGAGGACATCCTTGTGTTTGAGTGAGGGATTGACATTAATGTGATGCACAGGAAGACATCTCTGTTTTTGACAGTTAAGAGTACATCCCTCTGGTGCACAGGAGTACGTCTCTGTGGTGGAAAGTGGGGAGGATATCCCTGTGCTAGACAGTGGGGAGAAAATCACTGTGGTGGACATTTTGGAGGACGTCTTTGTGGTGAAAAGTGAGGAGGATGTCCCTGTGGTGGACAGTTAAGAAGACTTCCCTGTGGTGGACAATGGGGAAGACAGCCCTGTGGTGGACAGTCAGTAGAACATCCCTGTGGTGGACATTGTAGAGAAAACCCTGTGGTAGATGATAGGGAGGGTTTCCCTTTGGTGGACAATGGACAAGAGGTCCCTGTGATTAACACTGTGGAGGACTTCCATGTGGTTGACAGTGAGGAGGACATTCCTGTGGTGGACAGTGTGGAGGATGTATTTGTGATGGACAATAAGGAGGAAATCAATGTGGTGGACAGTAGGAAGGACGTCTTTGTAGTGGAATGTGGGGAGGACATTTCTGTGATGAACAGGAGGATGTCCCTGTGGTGTACAGTGGTAAAGACTTCCCTGTGCTGGACAGTAAGAGGATGTGCCTGTGCTGGACTGTGGGGAGAATATCTGTGTGGTGTACAGTGGGGAGAAGGTCTATGTGGTAGACAGTTAGAAAGACCTCCCTGTGGTGCACAGGAGGACCTCCCTCTGGTGGACAGTGGGGAGGATGTTGCCGTGATGGACAGTTGGGAGGACATTTCTTTGGTGGAGAGTGTGAAGGACATCCCTGTTGTGGTCATAAGAGAGGACTCCCTTGTGGTGGACAGTGGTGAGGACGTTCCTGTGGTACACAAGATGATGTCCCTGTGGTGGATAGTGGGGAAGACATCCCTGTGTTAGACTGAGGAAAGGATGTCTCTGTGGTGGACAGTGTAGAGGACATCACTCTGGTGAACACTGGAAAGGACATCTCTGTTGAGGACTGTTCAGAAAAAGTCCCTGTGGTGCACAGGAGGATGTCCCTGTCATGGTCACTAAAAAAGCCCCTGTGGTGGACTGTGGAGAGTACATCACTCTGGTGGACAGTAGGAAAGACATCCCTTTTGTGGACAGTGGGCAGGACATCACTGTGGTGAACAGTAGGCAGGATGTCCCTGTGGTGGACAGTGGGGAGAATTTCTCTGTGGTGACAGTGAGGAGTACATCCTTGTGGTGGAGAGTGGGTAGGACATCTCTGTGGTGACAGTGAGGAGGACATCCTTGTGGTGGAGAATGGGTAGGACATCTCTATGTTGGACAGTGAGGAGGACATACCTGTGGTGGAGAGGAGGTAGTATGTCCCTGTGGTGGACATTGGGAAGAATATCCCTTTGGTGGACAGTGCAAAGGATGTCCCTGTGGTAGACAGTGAAAAGTATGTCCATATGGTGGACAGTAGGGAGGATTTCCCTGTGGTAAACAGTAGGAAGGATGGCCCTGTGGTGGAAAGTGGGGATGACATCCCTGTTGTGAATAGTTTGGAGGACATCATTGTGGCAGACAGTGGAGATGATGTGCCTGTTGTGGAAACTGGAAAGAACATCTATGTTGTAGACGGTTGGGAGTACATCCCTGTGGTGTACAGGAGGAACTCCTTGTGATGGACATGGGGAGGATGTCCCTAGGGTGGACAGTGGGGAGGGTGTCTTTGTTGTGCACAGGACGACATCTTTGTTGTGGACAAAGTGGAGAAAGTCACTGTGGTAAACAGTGGGGAAGATATCTCTCTGGTGGACAGTTTAGAGAACGTCCCAGTGGAGGACAATAGGGAGGACATCCCTGTGGTGCACAGGAGTATATCCCTGTGATGGACAGTAAAGAGGACATCCATGTGTTGAACATTAGGGAGGACATCTCAGTGGTAGTCAGTGTGGAGGATGCCCCTGTTGTTGACAGTGGTGAGGACATACCTGTGGTACACAGATGATGTTCCTGTGGTGGACAATCATGAGTACATCCGTATAGTCAATAGTGGAGAGAGGACATATTTGTGGAGTACAGTGTTGAGGACATCCCAGTGGTAGTAAAAGGGGAGGAACCCCCTGTGGTGGACAATGTGGAGGATGTTTTTGTGGTGCACAGGAGGACTACACTGTGGTGAACATTGATTAGTACATCCCTGTGGTGGACAATGGGGAGGACATCACTGTGGTGGACAGTGGAGAGGATATCCCTATGACAGACAGTTTGGAGGATGTTCCTGTTGTGTGCAGTGACGAGGCCTTCTCTGTGGTGGACAGTGGGGAGGATTTCACTGTGGTGGACAATGGGGAAGACATCTCTGTGGTGGACAGTCCAGAGAACATATCTGCTTTGGACAGTTGAGAGAACATCCCTTAGGTGCACAGGAAGATGCCCTTGTGGTGGGCAGTTGGGAGGACATTTCTATGGTACAAAAGATAACATTCCTGTGGTGGACCTTGGGAAGGAAATCACTGTGGTGGACATTAGAGATCACGTCCCTGTGGTGTACAAGAGAAAGTCCCTCTGGTGGAAAGTAAAAAGAATGTCTCTGTGGTGAAAAAAACATCTTTGTGGTGGACAGTGAGGAGGACATCCCTGTGGTAGACAATGGGTGGATAGCCCTGTGGTGGTCGGTTGGGAGGACACCCCTGTTGTGGACATTGGTGAGGATGTCCCTGTGGTACACATGAGGACGTCTCTTTATTTGACATTGGAAAGGACGTCACTGCAGTGTACAGTGAAAAGAATGTCTCTGTCATAGACAGTGGTAAGGACTTCCCTGTGATGGACAGTGGGGAGGATGTCCTTGTGGTGTACAAAAGAATGTCCTTGTTTTGGTCAGTGGAGAGGACATCTCTGTGGAGGACAGTGAGAAGGATGTTTCTGAGGTGGACAGTGGGGAGGACATCCCTTTGGTGGCTACAGTGTGGGGAACATCTAAGTTGTAGACAGTTGGGAGGACATGACTGTGGTGTACAGGAAAAAGTCACTGTGGTGGGCAGTAGGGAAGATTTCACTGTGGTGAGCAGTGGAGAGAATGACCTTGTGCTGGGCAGTGGGAAGGATGTTCCTGTGGTGCACAGGAGGACGTCCCTGAGGCAGAAAGTAAGAGGATGTCACTTTTGTGGACAGTGCTGAGGATATCCCTGTGGTGGACAGTGAGGAGGAAATCACTGTGGTGGCCAGTGGGAAGGACATCCTTGTGGTGGACAGTGGAAAGAAAATCTATGTGGTAGACTGTTGGGAGAATGTCCCTGTGGTGCACAAAATTATGTCCCTGTGGTGTACATTTGGGAGGATATCCCTTGTGGTGGAACTTGAGGAGGACATATCTGTGATGGACAATGTGGAGGACGTAATTGTAGTGGTCAGTAGGGAGGAAATCCCTGTGGTGGAAAGTGGTTAGGACGTCCCTGAGTTACAAAGGAGAATGTCCCTATGGTGGACAGTAGGTTGGACACCCCTGTGGAGGACAGTAGAAAGAACATTTCTGTGGCTTACAGTAGAAAAGACATCCCTGTGGTGGACAATTGGGAGAAACTCCCTGTGGTGTACAGGACATCCTTGATGAGTACAGTGGGTAGCAAGTCCCTATGGTGGACAGTGGGAAGGACATCTTTGTTCTGGACAGTGGGGAGGACGTTCCTATGTTGCACAGGTGGACGTCTCTGTAATTGACTTTGTAGAGGACATCTCTGTGGAGACAGTGAAGAGGACATCCCTGTGGTGGATAATGAGATGGATGTTCCTCTGGTGGACAGTGACTAGGATTTTTCTGTGGTAAACATTGGAATGGTCATCTCTGTGTTGGACAATGAGGAAAACATCTCTGTGGTGGACAGTGAGGAGGACATCCCTGTGGTTTACACTGGGAAGATATCCCTGTGTTCGACAGTGAATAGGAGGTCCCTGTGGTGGACAGTTGGGAGTTTTTCTCTGTGGTGGACAGTTGGAAGGATGTCCCTGTGGTGGACAGTGGAGAGGATATTCCTGTGATGGACAGTTGTGAAGATATTCCTGTGGTAGACATTGGAGAGGACTTCCCTATGGTAGACAGAGAGGAGGACATCATAGTGGTGGACAGTGGGAAGGTCTTCTCTGTGGAGGACAGTGGGAAGTACGTCCCTGTGGTGCACCAGAGGAAGTCCTTGTTGTGGATAGTGGAGAGGCTGTCCCTATGGTGAACAGTAGAGAGGACAACTTTGTGGTGGACAGTGTGGAGGATGTTCCTTTGGTAATCAATGGGGAGAATAACCCTGTAGTGGACCGTGGGGAGGACATCACTCTGGTCCATAGGAGTACATCACAGTGGTTGACAGTGTGGAGGACATCACTGTGGTGGACAGTGAGGTGGACACTGTGAAAAATGTCGCTTGGTGGTCAGTAGGGAGAATTTCCCTGTGGTGGTCAGTGAGGAGGACATCCCAGTAGTGGACAGTGGGAAGGATGCCCCTGTGAAGGACAGTGGGAAGAATGTCCCTGTGGTGCACAGGAGGATGTCCTTGTTGTGGACAGTGAGGAGGACATCCCTGTGTTGGGAAGTTGGGAGGTTTTTGTGGTGGACAGTGGGAAAGATGTCCCTGTGATGGACAGTTGGGAGGATATTCCTGTGGTAGACAGTGGGAAGGACTTCCCTGTGGTGGACAGTGTGGAGGAATTCCCAGTGGTTGACAGTGAGAAGGTCGTTCCTTTGGAAGACTGTGGAAAAGACGTCCGTGTGGTGCACAGGAGGACGTCCTTGTTGAGGACAGTGGAGAGGATGTCCCTGTGGTGAACAATGGGGAGTACATCTTTGTGGTGGACAATGTGGAGGATGTCCATGTTGAGGTCAATGGGCAGGATGCCCCTTTGGTGGACAGTGAGGAGGACATCACAATGGTAGACAGTGAGGAAGTAATCATGCTGGTCTATAGGAGGACATCACTGTAGTTGACAGTGTGGAGGACATCACTGTGGTGGACAGTCAGGTGGACATCTCTTTGATGGACACTGTGGAGAATGCCCCTGTGGTGGACAGTGGTGAGGATGTCCCTGTGGTGTAAAAAAGGTTGTCACTGTGGTGAACAGGGTTGAGAATGTCCCTTAGGTGAACAGCAGGGAGAATGTTTCTGTGGCAGACAGTGAACAGGATAAACCTGTGGTTACAGTGAGGAAAGCATCACTGTGGTGACCAATGAGGAAGTACATCCCTTTGGTGGACAGTAGGAAGGATGACCTTTTGGTGGACAGTGTGGAGGATATCCCTGTGGTTTACAGTGTTGAGGACATCTCTGTGGTGGACAGTGAGGAAAACTTTCCTGTGGTACAGTGGAGATAATTTTCATGTGGTGGACAGTCAAAGGATGTCCTTGTGGTGGACAATGGGGAGAAGGTTTCTGGGATGGATAGTGTGAAGACAGACCTGTGGTGGACAGTGTGGAGGACATCCCTGTGGTGTACTGTGAGGAGGAATTCCCTAAGATGGACATTGGGGAGGACGTCCATGTTGTAGATAGTGGGGAAGACATCTCTGGTGGAGAGTGGAGGAATCTTTTGTGTGGTGGACTGTGAGGAGGAAATTCCTCTTGTTGACAGTGGAGAGGACATCCTTAAGGTACACAGGAGGACATCCCTGTGTTGGACAGTGGTGAGGACATCACTGTGGTCGACATTGAGGAGGATATGTCTGTGGTGGACAGTTGGGAGAAAGTCCCTGTGGTGCACAGGAGGACGTGCTTTTGGTGGAAAGTGGGAAGGATGTCACCGTGGTAGACAGTGAGGAGGAAATCTCTGTAGTGGACAGTGTGGAGGATGTCCCTATGGTGGTCATTGTTATGGATGCTTCTCCTGGGGACAGTTATAAGGACGTCCCTGTGGAACACGGGAGGACATCACTTCAGTGGACATAGGTGAGAACATTCCTGTGATGGACAGTGGAAAGGACATGCCTGTGGTGGGCAGTGTGGAGGACACTTCTGAGGTGCACAGGAGGATGCCCTTGTGGTGGACACTTAAGAGGACGTTTTTATGGTAAACAAGAGGAAAATCCTGTGGTGGACATTGGGAAGGTCATTTTGTTGTGGTCATTGGGGAGGACGTCTCTTTGGTGGAGAGTGGGGCGAATGTCCCTGTGGTGGGCAGTGGTGAGGACATCTCTGAAATGTTCAGTGTGGATAATGTCCCTGTGGTTGTCAGTAGGGAGGATGACACTGTGGTGGACAGTGCTGAGAACATCACTGTGGTACACTGGAGGACATCCCTGTTCTGGACAGTGAGGACAACATCCCTGTGGTGGACAATAGGTTGACATCCCTGTGGTGGTCATTTTTGAGGACACCCCAGGGGTGGGCATTGGTGAGAACATCTCTGTGGTACAGAGGAGGACGTCCCTGTAGTAGACAGTGGAGAGGATGTCCCTGTGGTGGACAATGAAAAGAATGTTCCTGTCATGGACAGTGGGAAGGACATCCCTGTGGTGGACAGTGTGGGGGGGTTCCCTTTGGTGTACAAAAGGACATTCTTTTTCTTGACAGTGGAGAAGACATCCCTGTGGTGGTCAAAATGGGAGGACATCCCTGTGGTTGACATTGGGGAAACATCCCTCTGGTGGACAGTGGGTAGGATGTCCTTATGGTAGACAGTTGGAGGATGTTCCTGTGGTGGACAGTGAGAAGGACTTCTTTGTAGTGGAGAGTGGGAGGATTTCACTCTGTTGGACAGTGGGGATGACATCCGTGTGGTGCACAGGAGGTCATCCATGTGGTGGACAGCAGGGAACACATCAGTGTGGTGGACAGTGGAAAGGAAACTTTGTGGCTGATATTGGGAAGGACATCCCTGTGTTGGACAGTGGGGAGGACATTCCTGTGGTGCACAGGAGGACATTCTTGATGTGGACAATGAGGATGACATCACTGTGGTGGACAGTGGTGACAATATTTTTGTGGTGGACAGTGGGAAAAATGACTCTGTGGTTGCCAGTAAGGATGATATCCCTGTTGTGGACAGTGGGCAGTACATCTCTGTGATGGAAAGTGTGGAAGATATCCCTGTGGTTGTCAGTAAGGAGTACATCTATGTGGTGGACAGTGTGGAGAATGTCCCTGTGGTGGTTAGTAGGGAAGATGATGCTGTGTTGGACAGTGGAGAGGATGTTTCTGTGGTGCACAGGAGAACGTCCCTGTGGTGGACAGTGTCATAGATGTTTCTGTTATGGATAGTGTTGAGGAAATCTCTGTGGTGGACAGTGTGGAAGACGTCCCTTTGTGGTCACTGTTGAGGACACACTTTTTGTGGACAGTGGTGAGGAAGTTTCTGTGGTACTCAGGATAATGTTCCTGGGGTGGACAGAGGTAAGGATGTTCCTTTGATGGACACTGGGGAGCACAACTCTGTGGTGAACAGTGGGTAAGACATCCCTGTGGTGCACAGTGAAAAGGACATCATTGTGGTGGACAGTGGGAAAGATTTTCTTGTGGTAGACAGTGGGAAGGACTTCTCTGTTGTAGACTTTGAGTAGGAGGTCCCTGTGGTGGACAGTGTGGAGGACATCCCTGTGAAGGACAGTGAGGAGGACATCCCTGGGGTAAACAGTGGAGAGGAATACCCTTTGGTGGACAGTTGGAAACACCTCTCTGTTGTAGACAGTTGGGAGTAAATACAGGTGGTGGACAATGAGGAGGACGTTTCTGTGGTAGACAGTGGGGAGAAAATCCCTGTGGTATACATAATGATTTCCCTGTGGTGGACAGTGGGGAGGACATCTCTGTCTTGGAAATTGGAAAAATGTCTCTGTGGTGGACAGTGGGGAAAAAGTACCTGTGTTTAACATTGGTGAGGATGCCATTTTGGTGGACAGTGACAACGCTGTCCCTGTGGTGGACATTGGGAAGGACATTTCTGTGGACAGTGTGGAAGATATAACTGTGGTGGTCAATATGGAGGACACGACTGTGGTGGACAGTGGGGTAAATATCCCTGTGGTGGAAAGTGGAAAGGATATATCTGTCTTTGAGAGTAGTGAGGACATACATGTTGTGAACAATGCGGAGGATGTCCCTGTGCTGAACAGAAGGGAGGACATCTCTGTGATGACAGTTGGGAAGACGTCTTTGTTGTACACAGGATGACATCACTGTGGTGGAAAGTGTGGAACATGTCCCTGTGGTAGACAGCGGGGAGGAAATTTCTGTGGTAGACAGTGTGAAGAACATCCTTGTGGTGGTCAGTGGGAAGGATGCCCATGGGTTGGCCACTGGTGAGTATGTCCCTGTGGTACACAGGAGGACGCACCTGTGGTGGACAGTGGAAAGAACATCCCTGTTGTGGACAATGGAAAGGATGACCCTGTGGTGGACAGTAAGGAGGATGTCCCTATGGTGGACATTGTGGAGGACAACTCTGTGATGAAAAGGAAAGAGGATGTCCCTGTTGTGGACAGTTTGGAGGACGTCTCTGTGGTGGACAGTGAGAAGGAGATCCCTCTGGTGAACAGTGGGGAGGACTTCTCTGTGTTGGACAGGGGAAAAACATTTCTTTGTTGGACAGTGGGTAGGAAGTACCTGAGGTTGACAGTAGGGATGTTTCCCTGTGGTGGACAGGGTGGAGGATATCTCTGTGGTAGACAGTGTGGATTTCATTTCTGTGGTGCTCAATGGTGAGGACACCTCTTTGGTGGACAGTGGGGAGGACATCTCTCTTTTCGACAGTGGAGAGGAATTCCATGTGGTGGACAGTGGGTAGGATTTCACTTTGTTGGACATTTGGGAGGATGTCCCTATGGTGGACAGTGTAGAGGACATCCATGTAGTGCACAGAAAGTCATCCCTGTAGTGGACAATGTGGAGGACATCCCTGTGGTGGACAGTAAGTAGAACATCTCTGTGGTGGACAGTAGGGAGGAGGCCCCTGTGGTGCACAGGATGATGGGGTTTTTTTGGTGGAGAGTTAGGAGGATGTCCCTGTGGTGGACAGTGGGGAGGACATCTCTGTGATAAACAGTGTGGAGGATGTCCCTGTGGTGGTCAGTGGGAAGCATGCCCCTTTGTTGTACTATTTTGAGGATTTCCCTGTGGTACAAAGGAAAATGTCTCTGTGGTGGACAGTGGGGAGGGCGTACCTGTAGTGGACAATGGAAAGGACATCTCTGTGTTGGACAGTGGGGAGGACATCTCTGTTTTGGACAGTGGGAAGGATGTCTTTGTGGTGAATCGTAGGCAGAATGTCCCTTTTGTGGATAGTGTAGAGGATGTCTCTGTGGTGCCCAGGAGGACGTCCCTATGCAGGACAGTAAGAAGCAAATTCCCTTTGGTGGACTGTGGTAAGGACATTCCTGTGGTGCACAGAACATTCATGTTATGGACAGTGAAAAAGACATCCCACTGGTGGACAGGGAGGAGGATATCTCTGTGAGAGACAGTCAGGAGGAAGTCCCTATGATGCACAGGAGGATGTCCCTTTGGTGAACAGTGGGTAGGATATCCCTGTGGTGGACAGTGGAAAGGACAACTTTGTAGTGGACAGTGTAAAGGAGGTTGCTGTGATGGACAATGGGGAGGACATCTTCGTGTTGGACAGTGGGGAGGATGTCCTTGTAGTGCATCATGGGGAGGACATTCCTGTGCTGGTCAGTGGTGAGGATGTCACTGTGGTGCACAGAAAACATTTCTGTGGTAGACAGTAAAAAGGATGCCCCTGTGGGTGTCACTGCAAATACATCTCTGGTGGACATAGAGGCAAGCGTTCTTGTTGTGGACAGTGGAAAGGACTTCCCTGTGGTGGACAGTGAGGAGGACATCCTTCTGGTGAACAGGATGACATCCCTTTGTTGGACAGTGGGGAGGATGTCTCTGAGGTGCACAGTGCATATGATATCTCTGTGGTGGACAGAGAGGGAAGTGTTCTTGTGGTGGACAGTGGAAAGGACATCTCTGTGGTAGACATTGGGAAGGACTTACCTGTGGTGAAGCATGAGGAGGACATCCCTCTGGTGTACAATGGGAAGGACTTCCCCATGGTGCACAGGAGGACATCCCGTTTTTGGACAGTGGGGAGGATGTCTCTGTGATGCACAGGAGGATGTCTTTTGGTGCACAGTGTCAAGAATGTCCCTCTGGTGGCCAGTGGGGAGGAGGTCCTTGTGGTGGACAGAGTTAAGGACGTCCCTGTGGTACACACCAGGATATCTCTGTGGTGGACACTGGGCAGGACATACTTGTGGTGGACAGTGGGTAGGACATCTTTGTGGTGGATAGTGGAAATGACATAACTGTGTTGGACAGTAGGGAACATGTCTTTTTGGTGTACAGTGGGGAGGACATTCCTGTGGTAAACAATGGAGAGGAGGTCTTTGTGGTGGACAGTGGGGTGCACAGTGAGGAGGATGTCCCTGTCATGCATAGGAGGATGTCCCTGTATTGGACAGTGGGATGGAGTTCCATGTGGTTGACATTTGGGAGAATATCCCTGTAGTGGATAGTGGGAAGGACATCTTTGTTTGGACAGTGTGAAGGACATAATTGTGGTGGTCAATTGGAAGGAAGCCCTTGTGTAGGACAGTGGGGAGGATGTCCCCATGGTGGATCATGGAAAAGATTTCACTGTGGTGGACAGTGGGAAGAATGTCCTTGTGGACAGTGCAGAGGATGTTCCAGTGATGCACAGGAGGACATCCCTCTGGTGGACAGTGTGTAGGATTCATCTGTGGTGGACTGTGAGGAGGATATCTCTGTGTTGGAGAGTGGGAAGGATATCATGATGGTGCACAGGAGGATGTCACTATGGTGTACATTGGGAAGAACGTCCCTGTAACAGACAATGGAAAAGATGCATCTGTGGTAGACAGTGTTAAGGATGTTCCTATGGTACACAGGAGGATGTCCCTGTGGTGCACAATGGGGAGGATGTTCCTGTGGTGGACAGTGGAGAGGACATCTATATGGTTGACAGTTGGAAGAATGTACCTGTGGTGGACAGTGCGGAAGACGTCCCTGTCGTGGAGAGTGGGGAGGAAGTTCCTGTGGTAAACAATGGGGAGGATATCTCTGTGATGGATAGTGGGGAGGACATCCCTGTAGTGCACAGGAGAATGTCCCTGTGATAGACAGTATGTTGGACGTCCCTGTGGTTGACAGTGGAGAGGATGTCCATGTAGTGGACAGTGGGAAAAACATCTTTGTGATGGTCATTGGGGCAGATTACCCTGTGGTGGATAGTGGGGAGGACATCCCTCTGGTAAAAAGAGTATGTCCTTGTGGTGGACAATGTGGAGAACACTTCTGTGGTGGACAGTGCGTAGGATGTACCAGTGGTGGACAGTGGAAAGTATGTCCCTGTGGTGGACAGTGTAAAAGACATCTTTGTGGTGGACTGTGAGAAGTACATACCAGTGGTGGACATTGGGGAGAATGTCCCTGTGGTGGAAGTGGGGAGGACTTCTCTGTGGTGGACTTTGGGGAGAAAGTTTCTGTGGTGCACAGGAAGAAGTCACTTGAATGGAAAGTGGTAAGGTTGTCTCTGTTGTTGACAGTGGGGAGGACATCACTGTGGTTGACAGTGAGGAGGACTTTTCTGTGATGGACAGTTGGAAGGATATTTCTGTGGTGGACACTGGGGAGGATTTCACTGTGGTGGACAGTGAGAAGCATGTTCCTGGTGTGGACAGTGGAGTGGACATCCCTGTGGTTCAAGTGAGGACATTCCTTTGGTGAACAGTGGGGTGGACATCTCTGTGGTGGAAGAAAAGACATCCCTCTGGTGGATACTGGGGAGGACATCCCTGTGGTGGACAGTTGGGAGGACGTTCCTATAATGCACTGGATGATGTCCCTGTGGTGAACAGTGTGGAGGATATATTTGTGATGGACAGTGTGAGGACATCTCTGTGGTGGTCACATTGAGGACGCACCACTGGTGGACTGTGGTGAGGAAGACCCTGTGTTACAAAAAACGTCCCTGTAGTGGACAGTGTTTAGGAGGTCCTGTGGTGGACAGCGGGGAGCAAGTCTGTGAGGTGAACAGTGGGGGGACATCCCTGTGGTGGACAGGGAAATGGACAACTCTGATGTGGTCAGTGGGGAAGAAACACCTGTGGTGGACAGTGGGGAGGAATTCCCTGTGGTGTACAGTGGGGAGGACTTTTCTGTGATGGACAATGGGGAGGAAATTTCTATGGTGGACAATGGGGAGGATGTCCCTGTGGTGGTCAATGGGGAGGACACCACTGTCATGGACAGTGGTGAGGACATACCTGTGGTGGACAGTGGGGATGACTTCCCTGTTTTGGACAATGGAAAGGATGTTCATGTCATTGACACTGAGGAGGACTTCTCTGTTGTTGACAATGAGGAGGATATACCTATGGTGGACAATGGGGAGGATGTCATTGTGGCAGATGGTGGGGAAGATTTCACTGTGGTGGGCAGTGGTGATGACATTTTGTGGTGGACAGTGGGGAGGACATTTTGTGGTGCACAGGAGGACGTCTTTAGTGGACAGTGGGGAGGATGTTCCTGAGGTGGACAATGGGAAGGATATTTTTGTCATAGATAGTGGGAAGGATTTCTCTGTTGTTGACAATGAGGAGGAAATACCTATAGTGGACAGTGGGGAGAACGTCATTGTGGTGGATGGTGGGGAAGATTTCACTGTGGTGGGCAGTGGCGATGATGTTTTTTGGTGGACTGTGGGAAGGACCTTTTTTGGTGCACATGAGGATGTCCTTTAGTGGACAGTGGGGAGGAAGTACCTGAGGTGGACACTGGGGAGGATTTCATTGTGTTAGAGAGTGGGGAGCATGTCCCTGTTGTGGACATTTGGAGGACATTCCTGTGGTGCACTGGAGGACATCCCTCTGGTGGACAGTGGGAAGGACATCCATGTGGTGGACAGTGTGGAGGACATCTATGGAGGACAGTAGGGAGGACGTTGCTGTGGTGCACAGAAGGAAGTCCCTGTGGCAAACATTTAAGGGGACGTCCCTGTGCTGGAGAGTGGGGAGGACTTCCCTTTGGTGGACAGTGGGAAGGACATCCCGGCAGTGATTAGTGGGGAAAACTTCCCTCTGGTGGACAGTTGGGATGATGTTTTTGTTGTGGACAGTGGGGAGGACTTCCATGTGATGGACAGTACAGAGGACATCCCTGTGGTGGACAGTAGGGAGGATTTCACTGTGATGGACAGTGGGGAGGATGTTCTTGTGGACACAGGTGAGGACTTTTCTGTTATGCACAGATTTATGTCTCTGTGGTGGACAGTGAAGAGGAAATCTCTGTGATGGACCACTGGGAAGACACCCCTGTGGTTCACAGGAGGATGTTCTTTAGTGAACAGTGGGGAGGATGTCACTGTGGTGGACAGTGGGGAGAATTTCCCTGTGGTGGGCAGTGGGGAGGATTTCCCTGTGGTTGACAGTGAGGAGGACGTCCCTATGGTGGATAGTGGGGTAGATTTCACTGTACTGGACAGTGGGGAGGATGTTCTTGTGGACACGGGTAAGGACGTTCCTGTAGGGCACAGGTATATGTCCCTGTGGTATAAAGTGCTGAGGAAATCTTTGTGGTGTACATTTGTGAAGATGTACCTGTGATGGACACTGGAAGGACATCTTTGTGGTAGACAGTGTGGAGGACATCCCTGTTGTGGTCAGCATTGAGGACTCACCAGTGGTTGAGAGTGGTGAGGAAGTCCCTGTATTACACAGGAAGATGTTACTGTAGTGGACAGTGGAAAGGACATATCTGTAGTGGACAGGATATTCCTGTGGTGCACAGTGGGGAGGATGTCCCTCTAGTGGACAGTGGGAAGGACATCTATGTGGTTGTCAGTGGATAGGACATCCCTCTGGTTTGCAGAAATGAGGACATCCATGTAGTAGAGTGCGGAGGACATCCCTTTGGTGACAGTGAGGAGGACATACCTATGTTGGACAATTGGGAGGATGTTTTTGTGGTGGACATTGGGGAAAATTTAACTGTGGTGAACATTGAGAAAGACATCTTTATGGTGGACCTCAAGGAGGATGTTCCTGTGGTGCACAGGAGTATGCCATTTGCTGAACAAAGGGAAGGATGTTACTATAGTGCACAGGTATATGTCCCTGTAGAGTATGGAGGACATCTCTGTGGTGGACAGTGGGGAGGATGTCCTTGTGCTGCACAGTGGGGAGGCTGTCTCTGTGGTGGACCGTGTTTGAGGACATCCCTGTGGTTGACAGTGGAAAAAATTCCCTGTGGTGGAGTGTTAAGGATGTCCCTATGGTACACAGGAGGGTGTCTCTGTGGTGGACATTTGGGAGGATGTCCCTCTGGTTCACAGTGGGGATGAGGTCTTTATGGTGGACAGTTGGGAGGGCGTCTTTGTGGTGGACAATAGAGAGGAAGTCCCTTTTGTGGACAGTGGGTAGGATGTCCCTGTAGTGCACAGGAGGACGTCCCTGTTGTGGAAAGTTGGGAGGACTTCCCTGTGTTGGACAGAGGGGAGAATGTTCCTGTGTTGGACAGTAGGGTGGACATCTCTGTCTTGGACAGTGTGGAGGACGTCCTTGTTGTGGTCAGTGGGGAGGATGTCCCAGTGTTGGAAAGTGGGAAGGACGTCCCTCTGGTATACAGGAGTACCTCCCTGTGGGGGACAGTTTGGAGTATGTTGCTGTGGTGGACAGTGTAAAGGACATCTTTGTGGTGGACAGTGAGGAGGACATATCCGTGTTGGACATTGGGTAGAATATCCCTGATGTGGACACTGAAAAAAACTTCTTTGTGGTGGACAATGGAGAGAACATCCCTATAGTCCACAGAAGGAAGTTCCTGTGGTAGACAGTGGGGTGACATTTCTGTGAAGGAAACTTTGGAGAACATCTCTGTGGTGGATATTTGGGAGGACATTACTATAATGCACAAGAGGACGTCTCTCAGGTGGACAGTGTGGAGTACATCTCTGTGGTAGACAGAGTGGAGGACATCCCTTTGGTGGTTCTGTTGAGGATGCACCAGTGGTGGACATTGAGAAGCAAGTCCCTGTGTTACAAAAAACATCTCCATAGTGGAGGATGTCCCTGTGGTGGACAACAGGGAACAATTTTGTGTGGTGGACAGTAGGGGGGACATCCCAGTGGTGGAGAGTGAAAAGGACATAAGAGTTGTGACAGTGGGGAAAAATTACCTGCGTTGTACAGTGGGAAAGACTTTTCTGTGGTGGACAGTAAGGAGGACATCCCTGTAGTAGACAGTGGAGAGGACGTTTCTGTGCTAAACAGTGGGGAACAATACATTGTGGTGGATATTTTGGACGATGTCCCTGTTGTGGACAGTGGGGAGGACTTCCCTGTGGTGGACAGTGGGGGAGTACGTTCCTGTGGTTGACAGTCCCAAAATCTTCACTTTGGTGGACATTTAGGAGGACATCTCTGTGGTAGACAATGTAGAGTACGTCCCTGTGGTGGTCATTGTGGAGGTTGCCCCTGTTTTGGACAGTGGTGAGGATGTCTCTGTGGTACACAGGAGGATGTCCCTCTGTAAGACAGTGTGGAGGACGTCTCCATTCTGTACATAGGGAAGGACAAACCTGTGGTGGACAATGGTGAGTATATCCCAGTGGTGGATAATGGAAAGCACATTTCTGTGGTGGACAGTGCAGAGGACATCCCTATGGTGGAAAATGAAGAGAGCATCTTTATTGTGGACAGTGTGGAGGTCATTCCTGAAATGGACAGGGGGGAGGACTTCTCTGTTGTGGACAGTGAGTAGGATATCCCAAAGTGGACAATATGAAGGATGTCACTTTGGTAAACAGTGGGGAGGACATCTATGTAGTAGTGAAAAGGACATTCCTGTGGTAGACACTGGGGAAGACTTCCATGTAATGGACAGTGGGTAGCACATCTCTGTGGTGGACAGTGGGGAGGACATCCCTGTGTGGACTGTGAGCTTGATGTCCCTGGGGTTGACAGTGAGAAAAACTTCCCTGTGATGGACAATGGAAAGGAATTCCCTGTGGTTGACAGTAGATTGGGCATCTTTGCAGTGTACAGTGAGAGGTATATCACTGTAAAGGACAGTTAGAAGGATGGACCTGTGGTCAACAGTGGGGAGGTCATCCTTGTATGATTACAGTGCAGAAGACATTCCTGTAGTGGACAGAATGGAGGATGTCCCTTTGGTAATCAATGGGGAGGAAATCCCTGTGGTGGACAGTGGGGAGGACATCTCTTTGGTGGACAATGAGGAGGACATCTCTGGGTTAAACAGTAGGGACGTTGTCCCTGTGGTGGACCTTCGATAGGATGTCTCTGTCGTGGACAGATGGGAGGATGTATTTGTGGTGCACCGAAGGACATCCCTGTGGTGGACAGTGGCAAGGAACTTTCAGTGGTGGGCAGTGGAAAGGACATCACTTTCATGGACAGTGGGGAGGATGTCCTTGTGATATACTGTGTTGAGAATATCCCTGAAGTGGACAGTGTGAATGATGTTCCTCTGGTGCACAGGATGACATACCTGTGTTGGAGAGTGTTGAGGATGTCCCTGTGGAGGACAGTGGGAAGGATGTCCCTGTGATGGACAGTGAAGAGGACATCTCTGTGGTGGAGATTGTAGAAAACATCCCTGTGGTGGTCAGTGGGGAGGACGCTTCTAAGGTGGACTGTGGGTAAGAAGTTTCTGTGGTACACAGGAGAACATACTTGTGGTGGATAGTGTGGAGGCTGAATCTGTGCTGGAAAGAAGGGAGGAGGTCTTTGTGGTGAACAGTGGGGAGGACGTCCTCATGGTGGAAAGTGGATAGGATATCTTTGTGGTGGACAGTGGGAAGAATATCCCTGTGGTGGACACTGCAGAAAATATCTCTGTTTTACACAAGAGGACGTCCCTGAGGTGGACAGTTGGGAGGATGTCACTGTGGTGGACAGTGGTGATGACATCTCTGTGGTGGACAGTGGTGAAGATGTATTTGTGGTTGACACTGGGGGTGATGTAACTATGATGGACAATGGAAATGATGTCCCTGTGGTGGTCATTAGGAAGGACATCTCTGTGTTGGACTGTGAGGAGGATGTTCCTATGGTGCACAGGAGGATGTCCTGTGGTGGACATTTGGGAGGATGTCCCTGTGTGGAGAGTGAGGAGGACATCCCTGTGGTGGAGAGTGAGGAGGATATCCCTGTGGTGGTCAGTGTGGAGGATGCCCATGTGGTGGACTGTGGGGAGGACGTTTCTGTGGTACACAGGAGGAAGTCCCTGTGTTAGACCGTGTGGAAGATGTCTCTGTGCTGTACAGTGGGAAGGAGGACTCTGTGCTGTACAGTGGGGAGGATGTAACTGTGGTGGACTTTGGGGAGGACACCTCTGTGGAGAACATTGGTGAGGAATTCACTGTAGTGAAAAGTGGAGAGGATGTCATTATGTTGTACTGTTGGAAGGAAGTTCCTGTGGTGCACAGGATGACGTACCTGTGGTGGACAGTTGGAAGGATGTCCCTGTGTTGGACAGTGAGAAGGACGTACCTGTGGTGGACAGTGGAAAGGACTTATCTGTGGTGAGAGTGGAGAGGACATTTGTGAGTTATACCATGTGGAGGATGTCCTTGTGGTGGAAGAGAAAGGAGGGATGTCCCTGTGTTGGACAGTGGGAAGGATGTCTCTGTGGTGAACAGTGTTGAGGAAGTCCTTGTGGACAGTGCAGAGGAAATTCCTGTGGTGGACATTGGGAAGGACATCCCTGTGGTACACATGAGGACATCCCTGTGGTGGACAGTGGGAAGAATATCCGTGTGGTAGGCAGTGAGGAGAATGTTCCTGTTGTGGACAGTGGTGAAGATGTCCTTGTGGTGGATCATGGGGAGTTCATTGTGGTGGACAGAGGAAAGGACGTTCCTGTGGTGCAGAGGAGGTAATCCCTGTGGTAGAAAGTTGGGAGGACTTCACTGTGGTGGACATTAGGGAGAGAATCTTCGTGGTGGTCATTTGGGAGGACATCCCTGTTGTGGACCGTGGGAAGGATGGTCCTGTGGTAAAGAGTGTGGAGGACATTTTACAGTTTTGAGGTTATCTTTGTGGTGGATAGTGGGGAGGATTTTTCTATCATGGACATTGGGGAGGATGTCCTTATTTTGGACACTGTGGAGGATTTCCCCATGTTTGACAGTGAGGAGAATATACCTATTGTGGACAGTGTGGAGGACGTCATTGTGGTGGATCGTGAGAAAGATTTGTCTGTGGTGGGCAGTGGGGAAGTCATCCTTGTTGTGGACTGGGGGGAGGACATTCCTGTGGTTCACAGGAGGACATCCTTTGGTGGACAGTGAAGAGGATATCCCTGTGGTGGGCAGGTAAGTGGATGTTGCTGTTGTGGACAGTGGTGAAGATGTCCCTGTGGTGGAAAATTGGGAGGAGTTGACTTTGATGGACAGTGGAAAGAACATTTTTGTGGACAATGTAGAGGAAGTTCTTGTGGTGCACAGGAGTCTGTCCCTGTGGTGGAAAGTGGGAAGGATGTCCCTGTGGAGGGCCATAAGAAGAATGTCACTGTGCTGGACAGTGGAAAGTATGCTTCTTTGGTGGACAGTGTTAAGAATGTCCCTGTCATGCACAGGAGGAAGTCCCTGTGGTGGATAGTGGGTAGGATGTCCCTATAGTGGACAGTGTGGAAGATGTCACTAAGGTGAACAGTGGAGAGGATGTTTCTGTTGTCGACATTGGAAAGGATATCTCTGGTGGACAGTGTGAAGAATGTCCCTGTGGTGAACAATGGGAAAGATGTCCCTGTGATGGATAGTGGGGAGGATTTCATTGTGATGGACAGTGTGGAGTAAGTCCACACTTGGTAGTTAATGGGGAGGACACCCCTGTGATTGACAGTGCAGAGAACACAGCTGTGATGGACAATGCGGAGGATGCCTCTCTGGTTGGTAGTAGGGAGGACATCTCTTTAGTGGTTCCCAGAAAGACATCCTGGTGGTGGACAGTGGGAAGGATGTGCCTGTATAGGACAGTTAGGAGGACGTCCCTGTGGAAAGTGGGAAATATTTTCCTGTATTGGAAAGTGGAACGGACATTTCTATGGTGGACAGAGAGGAGGACATCATTGTGGTGAACAGTGAGAAGGACGTCCCTGTGATAGACAGTGGGGAGGACTTGACTTTGGTGGACAGTGGGGAGGACATCTCTGTGTGGGACAGTGAGGAGGATATCCCTGTGGTGGACAGTGGAAATGACTTTCATCTTATGGACAATTGGAAGGACTTAACTGTTGTGGATAGTGTGGAGGATTTCCTTGTGGTGTTCAGTGTGGAGGATGCCTCTGTTTTGGACAGTGGGGAGGACATATCTGTGGGGACAATAGGAAGGACGTCTCTGTTGTGGATAGTAAGAAGGACATCTCTGTGGTGTTCACTGGGCAGGACATTCCTGTGATTCCAAGAAGGACATCCCAGTGATGGACAGTGGGGAGGATGTCACTGTGTTGAACAGTGAGGAAGACATCCCTGTGGTGGACAGTGGAAAGGACTTCCCTGTCTTTGACAATGTGGTGGACAGTGGGGAGGAATTTCCTGTGGTGGAAAGTGAGGAGGACTTTCCTCTGGTAGACTGTGAGGAGGATATCACTCTGGTGGACAGTGAGAAGAATATCCCTGTGATGAACAGTTGGAAGGACTTGCATTTGGTGGGCAGTGGGGAGGACATCTCTGTGGTGAACAGTGAGAAGCATGTCTCTTTGTTGGCCAGTGGGGAGGACATCCGTGTGGTAGACTGTGGGTAAGAATTCCCTGTACTGGACATTGGAAAAATATTTCCTGTGGTGGACTGTCGGTAGGACATCTCTGTGGTGGACAGTGAAATGGACAACCCTGTAATGGACAGTGGGGAGGATGTTTCTGTGGTGGACAGTAGGGAGAACTTCCTTGTGGTTTAGAGTGTGGAAAACATCCCTGTAGTGGACAGTGGGGAGGACTTTTCTGTTATTGACAGTTGGGAGGACTTCTCTGTTGTGGACACTTAAGAAGACATCCCTGTGGTGGACAGTGGGGAGGATGTCACTGTGATAAACTGTTGAGAGGACATCTCTGTAGTGGACATTGGGAAGGATGGCCCTGTGGTCGACAGTGGGGAAGATATACTTGTAGGTTTACAGTGCGAAAGAAATCCCTGTAGTGGACAGAATGGAGGATGTCACATTGGTAAACAGTGGGGAAGACATCCCTGTTGTGGACAGTGAGAAGGACATCCCTTCGGAGGACAGTGAGTAGGACATTCTTGTGGTGACTGTGGGGAGGACATCCCTGTGGTGGACAGTGAGGAGGATATTTCTGTGCTAAACAGTGGGAACAATGTCCCTGTGGTGGACCTTGGATAGGATGTTTCTGTGGTGGACAGTTGAAATGATGTCCTTGTGGTGCACAGAAGGACTTCCGAGTGGTGGACAGTGGTGAAGACATCCCAGTTGTGGACAGTAGAAATGGTGTCACTTTGGTGGACAGTGGAGATGATGTCCTGTGGTGTACTGTGTTGAGGATGTCCTTGTGGTGGACAGTGTGGAAGATGTTACTCTGTTGCACAGGATGACGTCCCTGTGTTGGACAGTGGGGAGGATGTCCCTGTGTTAGACAGTGGAGATGACATCTCTGTGGTGGACAGTATGGAAAACTTCTCTGTGGTGGTCAGTGGGGAGGACACTACTGGGGTGGACAGTGGGGCAGAAGATTTTGTGGTAAACAGGAGGACAGAAATGTGGTGGACACTGTGGAGAACATCTCTGTGTTGTACAGTGGAAAGGAGGTCTTTGTGGTGGAAAGCGGGGAGTACATCCTTGTGGTGGAAAGTGGGGAGGATATCTTTGTGGTGGAGAGTGGTAAAAATATCCTTGTGGTGGACACTGCAGAAGACATCCCTGTTTTGCACAAGAGGACATAGCTGTGGTGGACAGTGAGGAGGATGTCCCTGTGGTGGACAGAGGGGGTGACATCTCTGTGGTGGTCAGTGTGGAGGATGTTCCTGTGGTGGTTAATGGGAAAGGCACCTTATTGTGGCTAGTGGGGTTGATATCCTTATGGTGGACAGTGGGGAGGAATTATCTGTGGTTGACACTGGGGAGGTTGTAACTGTGGTGAACAATGGAAATGACATCACTGTGGTGATCATTAGGTAGGACATCTCTTTAATGGACCATGAGAAGGATGTTCTTTGGTGCATAGAAGGATGTCCCAATGGTGGAAAGTTGGGAAGATGTCCCTCTGGTGGAGATTGAGGAGGACAATCCTGTGGCATACAGTGAGGAGGACTCCCTGTGGTGGTCAGTGTGGAAGATGACCCTGTGGTGGACAGTGGGGAGGACATCCTTGTGGTGGACCATGGAAAGTACATTCCTGTGGTGCACAAAGGGACATCCCTGTGGTGGACAAATGGCAGAATGTTTGTGTTGGACATTGAGGAAGACATCCCTGTGGTAGACAGTGGAGAGGATTTTCCTGTGGTGACAGTTGGGAGGACAATCCTGTGGTGGACAGTGAGGAGGACATCACTTTTGTAAACAATGGGGAGGATGTACCTGTGGTGAAGTGTGGGGAGGACATCCATGAGGTGGACAGTGGGGAGGACATCCCTGTGGTGGACAATGGGGAGGATGTACCTGTGGTGGACAATGGAGAAGATTTCCATATGGAGTAAAGTGGGAAGAACATCTCTGTGTTAAACAGTGGTAATGATGACCTTGTGAGGGACCCAGGGGAAGACGTCACTATGGTGGACAGTGGGGAGGATGTCCCTGTGGTATACAGTGGCACAGTGGTGAGCACATCCTTGTGGTGGACAGTGGAAAGTACGTGGCTGTGGTGGACTGTAGTAAAGACGTACCTGTGGTGGACAGTGTTGAAGATGTCCATGTTGTTGACAGTAGAGAGAACATTTCTGTGTTAGACAGTGGAGAGGATGTTCTTGTGGTGGACAGTGGGGAAAATGTTCCTGTGGTATACAGTAGGACATCTCTGTGATGGACAGTGGCAAGGAAGTTCCTGTTGTGGACAGTGTGGAGGATGTCTCTGTGGTGGGAAGTTTGGAGGATGCTTCTGTGGTACACAGGAAGATGTCACACTGGTAAACAGTGCAGAGGAAATCTCTGTGTTCTACGATGGGGAGGAGGTCTCTGTGGTGAAAAGTGGAGAGAATGTACCAGTGGTGGACAGTGGGGAGAATGTCTCTGTGGTAATCAGTGGTGTGACATCTCTGTGGTGGATAGTGTTGAGGACGTCCTTATGGTGGTCAGTGGGGAGGACTCCACTGTGGTGGACAGTAGGGAGGACATGTGGAGGACAGTGTGGAAGACAAATCTGTGGTGGACAGTGGGTAGAATGTCTCTGTGGTGGACAGTGAGGAGGATATATATATATATATATATATATATATATATATATATATATATATATGTTGGACAATTAGAAGGACTTCCCTTTGGTGGACAGTGGGGAGGACTTCCCTGTGGTGGACAGTGGGGAGAACATCTCTGTGGTTGACAGTGGGGAGGACTTCCCTGTGGTGGACAGTTGGGAAAATATCAGTGGAGGAGAGTGAGGAGCATGTCTTTGTGGTGGACATTTGGAAGGACATCACTGTTCTGGATAATGAGTAGGATATCCCTGAGGTGGACAGTGGGGAGTAGTTTCCTGTAATGGACAGTGGGAAGAACTTTCTTGTGGGGGAAAATGGGGAGCATGTCTCTGCAGTGGACAGTGAGAAATACATCCCTGTGGTGGACAGTGAGGACGACATCCCTGTGGTGAAGAGTTGGAAAACGTCCATGTGGAGGACAGTGGGAAGAACATCCTGTGTTAAACATTGGGGACAATGCCCCTCTGGTGGACAGAAGTGAGGACCTCCCTGTGGAGGACAGTGGGGATGATGTCCCTGTGGTGCACAGGAGGGCATCAATATGGTGGAAAGTGAAAATGACATCTTTTTGGTGGGCAGTAACAAGGACATACCTCTGGTGGACAGTGGGGATTACATCAATGTGGTAGACAGTAGCAAGAACATCTCTGTGTTGGACAGTGGAGAGGATGTCCTTGTGGTGAGAGTGTGGAGAACATCACTGTGGTGGACAGTAAGGAGGATGTTCTAGTGGTGTACAAGAGGACATCCCTGTGGTGGACAGTGGTGAGGAAATCCCTGTGGTGGAATGTGGGAAGGATGTCTCTGTGGTGGACAGTGCGAAGGATATCTCCATGGTGGAAAGTATAGAGGATATCCCTGTTGTGGTCAGTCAGGAGGATGCCCTTGTGGTGGACATAGGGAAGGATGTTGCTTTGGTACACAGGAGGACCTCCCTGTGGTGAACAGTGAGGAGGACCTCCCTGTGGTGGACAGAGAGGAGGATATCTCTGTGGTGGACAGTGAGGAGGACTTCCCTTTTGTGGGCAGTTGGGAGTACATCCCTGTTTTGGACAGTGGGGAGGACGTCTCTGTGTTTGGCAGTGGATGTAACTGTGTTGAAAGATGGGGATGTCGTGACTTTGGTGGTCATTAGGGAGAACATTGTTGTGATGGACCACGTGTAGGACGTTTCTGTGGTACACAGGACGACATTCCATTAATGGACAGTGGGGAGGATGTCCTTGTGGCAGACAGTGAGTAGGGAGACACTGTGGTAAACAATGGGAAAGATGTCATTGTGGTGAAAGTGAGGAGGACGTCCCTGTGGTGTACTGTGAGGGGGACATTCATCTTGTGGACAATGGGAAGAACTTCCCTGTGGTGCACAGGAGGGAGAACATCCCTGCAGTGTACATTGGCAAGGACCTCCCTGTGGTGGACAGTGGGAAGGATCTATTTGGTGGACAGTAGAGAGGACATCAATGTGGGGGACAGTGGGGAGAACATCTCTGTGTTGGACAGTGTGGAGGATGTCTTAGTGGTGGACAATGTGGAGGACGTCACTGTGGTGGACAGTAAGGTGTAAGGAAGATGTTCCTGTGGTACACAGGAGGACATCCCTGTGGTGGACAGTTGTGAGGATATCCCTGTGGTGGACAGTGGGGAGGATGTCCCTGTTGTGGTCATTAGGAAGGACACCCTTTTTGTGGACAGTTGTGAGGATGTTTCTGTGGTACACAGGAGGACACCACTCTGATAGACAGTGTGGAGTATGTCTCTGTGCTGTACAGTGGAGAGGAGATCTCTGTGGTTGACAGTGGGGAGGACATACCTGTGGTGGACAGTGGGGAGGATATCTTTTTTGTGGACAGTGAGGAGGACCTCCTTGTGGTGTACAGAGAAAAGGACATCTTTGTGGTGGACAGTGGGGTCGACTTCCCTTTGGTGGACAGTTGGTAGTACATCCCTGTTTTGGACAGTGGGGAGGATGTCTCTGTGTTTGGCAGTGAAGTGGACATAACTGTGGTGGAAAATGGGGATGTCGTGCCTTTGGTGGTCATTAGGGGGAACATTACTGTGATGGATCATGTGTAGGACATTCCTGTGGTGCACAGAAGTATGTCCCATTAATGGACAGTGGGGAGGATGTCCCTGTTGTGGTCAGTAGGAAGGATGCCCTTTTTGTGGACAGTTGTGAGGATGTTTCTGTGGTACACAGGAGTATGCCACTGTGATAGACAGTGTGGAGGATGTCTCTGTGCTGTACATTGGAGAGGAGGCCTCTGTGGTGGACAGTGGGGAGGATGTCTTTTTTGTGGACAGTGGGAAGGACATCTCTGTGGTGAGCAAGAGGACATTCCTGTTGTAGACAATGAGGAGCATATTCCTTTGGTAGACAGTGTTCAGTATGTCCCTGTGGTAGTCAATGGGTGTACACTCCTGTGATAGACAGTGGGGAAAATGTTCCTGTGGTAGACAGTTGGAAGGACATATCTGTGGTGGACAGTGGGAAGGACAGAACTATGGTGGGCGATGGGAATGACATCCCTGAGGTCATCATTAGAGAGGATATTTCTGTGGTGTACCATGGGCAGAATGTTCTTGTCGTGCAGAGTAGGATGTCCTGTTGGTGGACAATGGGAAGAATGTCACTTTGGTGGACAAGAGGGAGGATATTCCCATGGTGGACTGTGCAGAGGACATCCCTGTGGTAGATGTCTCTGTTGTGGACAGTGGGAAAAATTTACTTGTAATGGACAGTGGTGAGGACACCCCTGAGGTGGACAGTGGAAAGCATGTCCCTGTGGTGACAGTGGGAAGAACATCCCTTTGGTAAACAATGGGGAGGATGTACCTGTGTGGACAGTGGGGAAAATGTTTCTGTGGTGGACAGTGGGGAGGATATCTTGGTGGTGGATAGTATGGAGGAGGTCCCCGTTGGGGTCAGTCTGGAGGATGTTCTTGTAGTTGACAGTGGGGAGGACGTTTCTGTGGCATAAAAGAGGACATCCTTGTGGTAGACAGTTAGGAGGACATATCTGTGCTGTACAGTGGAAAGAAGGTCTCTGTGGTGGACTGTGTGTTGGACATTCTGGTGGTTGACAGTGGGGAGGAAGTCCCTGTGGTGCACAAGAGGAAGATCCTGTGGTGGACAGTGGGGATGACATACCTGTGGTGGTCAAAGTGGAGGACACCCCTGTGGTTTACAGTGCGGAGGACATAACTGTGGTAAACAGTGGGAAGGATGTGCTTGTGGTGAACAGTGTGAAGGACATCACTTTGGTGGGCAGTGGGGAAGACTTTCCTGTTGTGCACAGGAGGATGTCCCTGTGATGGACAGTAGCTAGGCTGTTCCTGTGGTGCACAGTGTGGAGAATATCTCAGTGGTGGACAGTGTAGAGGACGTCTGTGTTACGGTCAGTGGAGAGGACACACTTGTGGTGGACAGTGGGGAATATGTTTTTGTAGTAAAAAGGAGGACCTCCCTGTGGTATACAATGTGGAGGATGTCTCTCTGCTGTACAGTGAGGAGGAGGTCTCTGTCATGGACTGTGGTGAGGATGTAACTGTGGTGTTCAGTGGGGAGTATGTCTTTGTGGTGGACAGTGGGGAGGATGTAACTGTGGTGCAAAAGAGGATGTCCTTGTGATGGACAGTGAGGGGGATGTCCTTGTGGGGGTCAATTGGGAGGAGACCCCTGTGTTGGACAGAAGGGAGGAGCCCTGTGGTGGACTGTGGGGAGGA
The DNA here is from genome assembly GCF_011762505.2 of Arvicanthis niloticus. Taxonomy (NCBI): domain Eukaryota; kingdom Metazoa; phylum Chordata; class Mammalia; order Rodentia; family Muridae; genus Arvicanthis; species Arvicanthis niloticus. The sequence goes on from NC_133434.1 coordinate 21,818,255, forward strand.
AGTATTTGTGGTTGATAATGGAGAGGATGTAACTGTGATGGACAATGAGCATGATGTCCCTGTGGTGGTCATTAGGGAGGACGAAGTCCCTGTAGTGGACAATGAGGAGGACTTTCCTGTGGTGGACAGTGAGTAGGATGTCCCAGTGGTTGACACTATGGAGGAATTCTCTGTGGGAGACAGTTGGGAGAACATCCCTGTTGTGGACAGTGGGGAGGACATTCCAGTGGTGCACAGTGAAAAGGACATCGTTGTGGTAAACAGTGAGGAAGACTGTGCTGTAATGGACAGTGGAGATGACTTACCTGTGGTGGACAGTAGGGAGCATGTCTTTGTGGTAGACAGTGGGGAGGACATCCCTGTGGTAGACAGTGAGTAGGACATCCCTGTGGTGGACAGTGGGGAAGAATTCTCAGTAGCAGACAGTGAAAAGAAATTTACTGTGGTGGATTGTAGGTAGGACATCACTGTGGTGGACAGTGAGAGGGAGAACTCTGTAATGGACAGTGGGGAGGATGTTTCTGTGATGGACAGTAGAGAGAACTTACTTGTGGTTTAGAGTGTGGAAGACATCTCTGTAGTGGACAGTGGGGAGAAATGCCCAATGTTGGACTGTAGGGAAGACTTTCCTATGGAAGCCCATGAGAAGGACGTCTCTGTAGTGGATAGTGAGGAGGATGTCCCTTTGGTAAATTAAGGGGAGGGCTTCTTTGTGGAGGACATTAAGGAGTACATCTCTGTGGTGGACAGTGGGGACTTTTCTCTGGTGGACAGGGAGGACAACATCACTTTGGTAGACAGTGTAAAGATGTCCCTGTGGTGGACAGTGAGGAGGATGTCCCTTTGGTAAACTAAGGGGAGAACTTTTTTGTGGTGGACATTGGGGAGGAGGTCCCTGTGGTGGACAGTGGAAAGACTTCCCTGTGGTGGACAGTGAGGACTTTTCTCTGGTGGACAGGGAGGACAACATCACTTTGGTAGACAGTGTAAAGGATGTCCCTGTGGTGGACAGTTGGGTGGACTTTCCTGTGATTGACAATGAGAAAGACATGTCTGTGGTGGACAGTGGAAAGGACATATTTGTGTTGGACAGTGGGGAGGACGTCCTTGTGGTGGACAATGGGGAGGACATTCTTATGGTGCAGAGGAGGACATCCCTGTGGTGTATATTTACAAGTATGTCCCTGTGTTGTATATTGAGAAGCATGCCATGTTGGTGGACAGTGGGGAGGATATATTCTTGGTGAACAGTGAGGAGGACATACCTGTGGTGGACAGTGGAAAAGACATCCCTGTGGTTGACAATGGGGAGGACATCCCTGTGGTAGACAGAGTGGAGGAATTCCCTGTGGTGGACAGTGGGGAGAATATTTTTGTGGTGGACAGTGTGGAGGATGTTTTTGTGTTGCACAGAAGGACACCCCTGTAGTGGACAGAAGGGAGGATGTCCCTGTGCTGGACAGATGAGAAGACATCTCTGAGGTGGATAGTGTGGAGGATATCCCTTTGGTTGTCAGTTTTGAGGATGCACTTGTGTTGGACAGTGCTAAGGAAGTTCCTGTGGTACACAGAAGTATGTCCCTGTGGTGGAAAGTAATGAGGACTCCCCTGTGTTGAACAGTGAGGAGGACATTATGGTGGTGGACAGTGGGGAAGACTTTCCTGTAATGGACAGGGGAGAGGACATTCCTATGGCAGAAAGTAAGAAGAACGTCTCTGGTAGACAGTGGGTAGGACTTCCCTGTGGTGGACAGTGAAGAGGACATCACTATGGTGGACAGTGTGTAGCAAGTCTTTGTGGTAGACTGTGGAGAGGATATTCCTGCAGTTGACAGTGAGAAGCACATCCCTGTGTTGGACAGTGGGGAGGAATTTTCTGTGATGTACAGTGGGGAGGATTTCTCTTTTATGGACAGTGAGGAGGAGGTTCCTGTGGTGGACAGTCGAGAGGACTTCTTTGTAGTGGACAGTGGAAAGCATGACTCTGTGGTGGGCAGTGGTGAGAACATTGCTGTGGTATACAGTGAGGAGGAGGTCCCTGTGGTGGACAGTGGGGAAGACTTCCATGTGGTGGACAGTGGAGAGAAAATTTCTGTGGTGAACATTGGGTAGGATATCTCTGTAGTGGACAGTGAGATAGACATCACTGTAATGGACATTTGAGAGTATGTACCTGTGGTGGAATTGGGTAGGACATGATTGTTGTTTAGAGTGCAGAAGACATCTTTGTGGTGGACACTGGAGAGTATATCTCTGTGGTGCACAGTAGAGATTAAGTACCTGTGGTGGACAGTGTGAAGGAATTCCCTGTGGTGGAATGTGGAAAGGACATCCCTGTGGTGAATAGTGGAAAGCACATCTCGGTGGTAGACAGTGAGGAGGACATAATTGTGGAGGACAGTGAGGAGGACATTCCTGTGGTAGACAGTAGGGAAAATTTTCTTGTAATGGACAGTGGGGAGGACTTCTCTGTTCTGAACACTGAGAAGGATAACCCTGTAGTGGACAATAAGGAGGATATCCCTGTAGTGGACAGTAGGGAGGACTTATATGTGGTGGATGGTGAGGAGGACATCCCTGTTGTGGAGAGTGGGGAAAACATCACTCTGGTGGACAGTGGGGAGGACATCTATGTGGTGGACAGTGAGGAGGACATCCCTGTGTTGGACAGTGTGGAGTATGTACCTGTGTTGGAACGTGGGGATGACATACTTGATGATTACAGTGTGGAAGACATCTCTGTAGTAGAGAGTGGAGAGGAAGTCTCTGTGGTGCACAGTAGAGATCAAGTACCTGTGTTGGACAGTGTGGAGGACTTGACTGTTGTAAAAAGTGGGGAGAAAAACCCTGTGGTGGATGGTGGAATGCACATCTCTCTGGTGGACAGTCGGGAAAATACCTCTTTTGTAGACATTGGACAGGACTTCTATGTGATGGACAGTTAAAAGGACATCCCTGTTGTGGACAGTAAGGAGGATGTCACTGTAGTGGACAGGGGGACATCCCTATTGTGGACAGTGGAGAGAACATACCTGTTGTGGGCAGTGATGACATAACTGTGGTGAACAATGGGGATGACATCCCTGTGGAGGACACTGTAAAGGACATCCCTTTGGTGGAAAGTGAGTAGGACGTCTCTGTGATGGACACTGGGGACAATTTTCCTTTGGTTGACAGTGACGAGGGTGTTCCTGTGGTGGACAGTGGGATGAACATCCCTGTGGTCAAAAGTTGGGAGGACTTTCTTGTGGTTGACATTGAGGAGGACATTTCTGTGGTGAACAGTGGGCAGGATTTTACTGTGGTGGACAATGGGGAGGACATCCTTTTGGTGGACCGTGGGGAGGACGTTCCAGTGATGCAGAAAGGAATGTCACTCTCATAGACAGTTGTGAGTATATCCCTGTGTTGGACAGTGAGCAGGACATCCCTGTGGTGGACAATGAGGAGGGTGTACCTATAGTCTTCAGTGGGGAGGACATCCACATGGAGGACAGTGGAAAGAACATCTCTGTGTTAAACAATGGGGAGGATGTCCCTATGGTAAACTGTAGGGAGGAGGTCCCTGTGGTGGACTCTGGGGAGGATGTCCCTTTGGTGCATAGGAAAACATCCCTATGGTGGACAGTTAGGAGGACATATTTGTGGTGACAGTGGGAAGGACATAACTATGGTGGACAATGGGAATGACATCCCTGTGGTGATCATTAGAGATGATATTTCTGTGGTGTAATGTGGGGAGGATGTTCTTGAGGTGCACAGTAGGATGTCCTCTTGGTGGACAATGGGAAGAATGTCCCTGAAATAGACAAAAGATAGGACATTACTGTGGTGGACAGTGTAGAGGATTTCCCTGTGATAGACAATGGAAAGGATGTCTCTGTTGTGGACAGTGGGAAGGACATACCTGTGGTAAACAGTGGTGAGGACACACTTGTGGTGGACAGTGGAAAGGACTTCCCTGTGGTGACAGTGGGAAGGACAACCATGCTGTGGACAGTGGTGAGGAAATCCATGTGGTGGAGAGTCAGGAGGATGTTCCTTTGTTGGACAGTGGGGAGGATATAATGGTGGTGGACACTATGGCAGAGGTCCCTGTTGTGGTCATTTGGGAGGACACCCTTGTGGTAGACAGTGGGGATTACATTTCTGTGGTACAAAAAAGGACTTCCCTGTGGTAGACAGTGTGGAGGACATCCCTGTGCTGTACAATGGAAAGGAGGTCTCTGTGGTGGACAGTGGGGAGGACATCCCTTTGGTGGACATTGGGGGGTGACATCTTTGTGGTGGACAGTGTTCAGGACATTCCTGTGGTAGTCAATGGGGATATTGCCCCTGTGGTGGACAGTGGGAAGGAAGTCCCTGTGGTGAACAGTGGGGATAAAATCTCAGTGGTGGACAGTGGGGAGGACATCCCTGTGGTGGACAGTTGGAGGATTACCATGTGGAGGAGAGTGGGAAGAACATCCCTGTTTTAAACAGTGGGGATGATGTCCCTCTGGTGGACCAAAAGGAGGACCTCCCTGTGGTGAACAGTGGGGAGGATGTCCCTGTGGTGCACAGGAGGATGTCAATGTGGTGGAAAGTACATCTCTTTGTTGGACAGTAAGAAGGACATACCTCTAGTGGACAGTGGGGATTACTTCAATGTGGTAGACAGTAGTGAGAACATCTCTGTGTTGGACAGTGGGGAGGATGTCCTTGTGGTGTACAGTATGTTGGACATCACAGTGGTGGACAGTGGGGAAGAGTTTGTTGTGGTGCCCAATGGACATTCCTGTGGTGGATAGTGGTGAGGACGTCCCTGTGGGAGGCAATGGGGAGGATGCCACTTTGGTGTACGGTGGGGAGGATGTCCCTATGTAGGACAGTGTGAAGGACATATCTATGGTGAACAGGAGGATGTCTTATTTGTGGACAGTGGGGAGAATATCTCTGTGATGGACAGTGAAGAGGATGTTTATGTGGTGAAAGTGATAAGGATATTCCTGTGGTGGACAGTGAGGAGGACGTCACAAAGTTGGACAGTGAGGAGGACTTCCCTGTGGTGAACAGTGAGGAGGATGTCTCTATTGTAGACAGTGAGAAGGAAGTACCTGTGGTGGACAGTGGAGAGGATTTCCATGTGGTGGACAGTATGTAGAACAACTATCTCTGTGTTGGACATTTTGGAGGATATCATTGTGGTGGACTGTCTGGAGGCCATCACAATAATGGACTTTGGGGAAGATGTTACTGTGATGCACAGGAGGATGACCCTGTGGTAAACAGTGGTGAAGAAATCCCTGTGGTGGACAGTAGAGAGGATGTCCCTCTGGTGAAGAGTGAAGAGTATATCTCTGTGTTGGACAGTGTGGAGGATATCCTTGTGGGAAAATTGGGGAGAAAGTTCTTGTTGTGGACAGATGGGAGGACTTCTCTGGGGTGCACAGGAGGATGTCCAAATGGTGGACAGTGAGGAGGATGTCCAAGTGGTGGACAATGAGGAGAAAGTGCCTGTGGTGGACAGTGGAGAAGACTTCCCTGTGGTGAAAGTGGAGAGGATATCCCTGAGGTGGACAGTGGGGGGTAATTCCCTGTGGTGGACAGTGAGAATGATGTCTCTGTGGTGGACATTGGGGAGGACATTTCTGTATTGGTCAGTGTGGAACACACCCCTGTGGTGGACAGTGGGGAGGACATTTCTGAGGTACACAGAAGGACATCCCTGTTGTAGATAGTGTGGAGCATGTCTCTTTGCTGGAGGGTGGAGAGGACGTCTCTGTGGTGCACAGTGGGAAGGACATACCTGTGGTGGACAGTGGGGATGACTTCCTGGTGGTAGAATGTTGGGATGACATCCATGTGATGGAAAGTGGAAAGCATGTTGCTGTGGTGGACAGTTGAGAGAAAATAAAATGACAGGAACACCTAAAAGAGCAATGCTTTTGCTTTTCAACCAAAAATTTTGTTATTTTTTGTTTTAATGCTTCCTTTTCTCTCTCACACTTGTGAAATACTTCCAACATTTTTTCAACCTTGAATTTCTTCAAGGTTTAAAAGCCATCTAATTTACTTCCACAGGTTAAGTCAATATGCTGCTGATCACCATTTCTTGAGTCTTAATTAACAACTAATTTCTTTTACAAACCATTTCTGCCAATTCCAGATACATAATTAACATTGTTTTTCACCTTCAGCCATCAGAAAACAGACTCCCAGAACTAAAATTTCCTCAAACACCTTTGCTTTGTCAGGATCTTAACGACAGACCATGATGTGCTTGTTCCCAAACAATTTAATGTTAAATATCCGGCCTTTACAGACATCTCCCTGCCAGAGATGCTGCTTCCCTGCTGTGATTATCCTACAGGTATACCCACAGATCCAACAGAGTCCACACCATCCTCTGGAACCTGTCTGAGATGGAAAACTGCTTTCTCCCAGCCATCTCATTTGACTGCAGACTCCAGAGACATGCTGAGATGCAGAGACAGCACCACCTCCTGAAACCTGCCAAGCTGCCTTCTTCCAGCCACCTCATCTGACTGAAGACCTCAAAACATGCTGAGATCCAGAGACCCATGCCAGACTCCAGAGATGCACACCAAAACTCAGAGATGCTCACTACAGAAGACAGATCCAGACCTTCCAGCTGCAGATGAACTCTTTTACCAAACTCACATAGCTAATTACATGTTAGTGAGGAAAACATAATGTCTATTTAGATTAATCAGATGTCATTACCCTCAAACTGTACAACCTGTATTTATTTGTTTCAATGATACCCTGCCTTCTAAACCCTACCCTCAATTCCCATTACCCTTGGCTTAATTATGCTACACCCTCCAGCCTACATAGTGTTTTCTTTTGACTACCTCATCCAAAATTTTCACTAAAAGGAGTGAGATTTGGTCCATAAATAGATGGTTTGAACATAGCCTGGTCAAACAAACTTTTGAATGCTGGAGACCTACTGGGATGGAAGATGTTCAGCTCTGTTTCTGGGCCCCCCAGATAAAGCACTAGGTTTGAGGTAGCCAGGAACCCAACAGGACTTTGCCTGTCAGGGATGGCAATTATCTCCCCACGCTCCTGGATTCCAGACCACTCTCTGTGGTCCACAACTCTCATTAACCTGCATTTTACAGACTACAGATGATGCAGAGTTGCCCCTCTTTTTATGAAAGAAAAGAGAGTGGGATGTCAGGCCTTGGTCGAGGTAATTCCATTTAACCTGTGCTTTTCAGTCACATAGCACAGAGGTAGAGGATGTGATTAGTAAGTCTCCCCTTCCAGAGATTAAAATATTAATGAGTTATCTAAAGGCCAGGAGACATAGCTAATTAAGTTATTCCACATTTCCCCCTCCCTATAAAGCCAGGGGAGCCTGGCTTTTGGTGGGGAACACGCGAACCATCTACATCCATTCACCACGCCGTGAACAATGAAAAGCTTTGGAAAACTAGACACCACTGGTCGCCTGGACCTGCAGCTGCCAGGGTCCCAGCCCTTGGAACCTTGAAACCTTGAACTGCAGCCACCAGCCCGCAGCAGCTGTGTGAATGTGGAACCTTCCTCCACCAGTGGCTTGGGAAGCCCACCATAAGACCCCGATGCTGGACCACTGTGGGACACTGCTGCTGGACTTCCCTCCCCCTCGAGTTTTTTCCCACACCTGTGGTGGACAGTGAGGAGGAATTCCCTTTGGTGGACAGTGGGGAGTACATCCCTGTGGTGGACAATCAGGATGACATCACTGAGCTGGAGAGTGGGGAGGATGTCCCTTTGGTGGAATGTGGGGAGGACTTCCCTGTGTTTTACATTGAGGAGGACATTTCTGTGGTAAAGAATGGAGAGGATGTCTTTGCGATGGACAGTGGGGAGGATTTCACTGTGGTGGACAATAGGGAGGACGTCCTTGTGGTGGACTGTAAGGATGACATTCCAGGTGTGCAAATAGGAACGTCACTATGGTTGACAGTTACGAGTATGTCCCTGTGTTGGACAGTGAACAGGAAATCCCTGTTGTGTAGAGTGGGGAGGACATCCATGTGGTAGACAATGAGGAGGGTGTACCTGTGGTTGACAGTTGTGAGAACATTCGTGTAGAGGACAGTGGGAAGAACGTCTCTGTGTTAAACCGTAGGGAAGATGTCCCTGTGGGGGACCTTGGGGAGGACGTTTCTGTGGTGGACTGGGGAAGATGTTTCTGTGGTGCATGGGGAGGCATTTCTGTTGTGGTCAGTGGCAAGTATGTCCCTGGGGTGAACAGTGGAAAGAACATATCTGTAGTAGACATCATGAAGAGAACATCCATGTGGTGGACAGTAGGTAGAACATTATGATCACCACAGAATAGCCTGCCTGTGAGATTGATCTGGTGAAAGTAAGTAAAAGCAACACAGTCATGGGACTAGCATTGAGCAAACATGATTTGTTCTTACAGGGTCTCAAAGAGAGCCTCATGGAATGAGGAGTAAGGGTTAAGAAAAATGATCTTAAGAGATTTTTTGAATTCATTGGTGATATTTGTCCATGGTTTCCCTATGAGGGGACTATTGATGAGAAAAGATGGGCTAGGGTTGGAGATCGCTTAAAAGATTTTTATGAAACCTTTGGTCCTGAGAAAGTCCCTGTTCAGGCTTTTTCCTATTGGAACCTGGGGAACAATATACTTCAAATCTATAAACAATTTCCAGATATTCGAGAGTTAGTGAAAGGGGGAAAGGTCTTACAGCGACACTCTAGATCACCTGTTTCCCATGCCTGATTCAGACATCCCTGCTGCTCCCCTTAAGGACTCTGCAGCTGAGCCAGTAACTGCAAAAACCCCTCCTGCTAACATTTACCCCTCCCTTGCATCCTTAAATTCCCTGGCCAAGAATGGGCCTGACAATAACCTTTCTCCTGCAGAGACATTGTCCCTAGAGGAGGGGACAGCTAAATACCCTAATCCTGACTTGCTGTTCCTGAGCTCATTCATGCCAGAACCACCTCCATATACTATCACTACTCCATTTTGTGCCCCAGTCCTCAACTTGGCCGATACTAACAATCATACCACCAAGGCTAAGGCCCAACTTTCACAAAAAATGGCTTCTCTTAGAAAGTTAATAGAGGAAAAACGGGAACATTTGCAGTTAGTAAAAGAACTGTGAGCTCTTGATTTAGAATTATCTTCCCTCTCCACAGTGCCTGCTATATCTAAGAATAAATCTAATCCAAATCCTCAAAAACCTGTACTGACCTTCCCTGTTACCAGAAGCAAATCTGCTGTCTCTTCCAATAGCAGAAATAAAAACACTGCCTCACCCTCTAAAAGAGGAAATGACTCTCCTACTGGGGAAGACAATAAGTATGACTCCCCTGCTGGGGAAGACAGTAAGGATACAATTTCAGGCAGTGAGGCCTCTTATAATAAAAACAAAGCCTCAGGGGACTCAGAAAGTGAGGAAGATGAAATAAAAAGTCAACAGTATTGCAAGCTAGGGTTCCGTCAGCTGAAAGACTTAAAAAACGTCAGTAACAAACTATGGACTGATAGCTCCCTTTACTTTATCCTTAACTAAAAAATTGAGTGAATGGTAGCTTGTTCCCAATGATTGGTATTTTTTAGCCCATGCCACCCTGGCTGGAGGTGACTATGTTCTTTGGAAGACAGATTTTGTTGAAAACTGCAGAGAAATAGTGCTTCGCAATTCTGAAAGTAAAATCTCTAAGAAGGGGAACAAAGATAATTATTTGGGGTGGAGTCCTTATGATACTAATGAAAAACAGGCTTGGTTCCATCCTGCCTTCTAGCCCAAATTCAAAATACAGGTCTTAAGGCTTGGAAACAACTCTCTCCTAAAGCATCAGAAACCACTTCCCTTGCCCAGGTCTGCCAGGGCCCAGATGAGCCTTATAGTAATTTATCAGTTGCCTTATCAGCTGAAAGACTTGTTGATCATGAGAAAAACAAAAGTGCTTTTCTCAAACACCTTGCATTTGTGAATGTAAATCCTGCCTGCCAGGCTACAATACGACCCCATCATAGTGGTGCTGAAATTTCTGATTATATAAAACTGTGTGTAGGCATTGGTTCACCTCATGCAATAGGACTTGCCATTGGAGCTGCCTTTAAGGATTTCAAGCAGGATGATCACCAGAAAAAGTGCTTTAACTGTTAACAGCTAGGACATTTTTCTAAAGAGTGCAAAGCCCCTAAGGCAGAACATACTCTCCCTGCCTCCTTGTGTCCCTGCTGCCATCTAGATAGACATTGGGCTTCAGAGTGCTGTACTAAGGTAAAAACACAAAATAATACCTTGCCTCAGAAGCAGGGAAACTCCCAGAGCGTCCAGCCCCTGGCCCCAAATCTGAGACAAAACCCTGGGGCTATCAGGTTTGTCCCTTAAACATTAACCCCCCAGACTCAAACATTACCTCCCTCCAATGAGTAACTGCAAGCAGTGCAGGATTGGACCTCTGTTCCTCCACTGATACAACATTAACACCTGAGATGGGGACACAAGTTCCACATACTGGAGTCTTTGGCCCATTGCCCCCCAATACTTTTGGACTTCTTGGGCATGCCAGCTCCACTCATGAGGGTTTAAATATCTCCTCCGAAGTGATTGATAATGATTTCACAGGTGAAATAAAGATCCTGGTCTCATCCACCTCTGGTCCCTTGACTGTTAAGTCAGGAGAGAAAATTGCTCAATTGTTTTTAGTCCCCCTTAAACATCCTAATCAAAGATTCCTTCTAGAGTCTAGGGTCTCTAACAACCTTGTTTCAACTGATGCTTATTGGGTCTGACAAATTACCCAAGATAGACCCCTCTTTAAATTAAAATTAGAAGGAAAAGTTTTTGAAGGCCTTATAGACATGGGATCCAATGCCACAATTATCTCAGGAAAAAAACTGGCCTTCTGCCTGGCCTCTGACAGCCTCATTAACACATTTAAAAGGCATTGGACAAACTTCTAATCCCCAACAAAGCTCTAAGATCCTCACATGGGTAGATGAAGAAGGAAATTCTGGTACAGTACAGCCTTATGTTGTGCCTGATTTATGTGTAAATTTATGGAGTAGAGACATACTTGGCCAGTTGAATCTTATCATGTGTAGCCCTAATGAGATAGTTACTCATCAAATGCTAAAACTGGGATTTTGACACAGACAAGGGCTAGGAAAACACTCACAAGGAATAAAAGAACCTATCAAAGTGACAAAAATTTAACCACCTGGGATTTGGTGCTGAAAATTTAAACTAATGACTGTTGACATCTCTGTACCCCATGCAGACAAGATTACATGGAAATCAGATGAAGTTATGTGGGTTAGTCAATGGCCATTAACCTCAGAAAAACTGGCTGCAGCAACAATGTTAGTACAGGAACAACTTGCTGCTTGCCATATAGAACCTACCACATCCCCTTGGAGCACACCTATCTTTGTTATTAAGAAAAAATCAGGCAAGTGGAGACTGTTACAAGATATGAGAGAGATTAATAAAACTATGCTCACTATGGGAGCTTTAAAACCTTCATTGCCCACCCCTGTGGCCATTCCTGCTGGATATTTTAAGATAGTAATAGACCTCAAAGATTGCTTCTTCACCATTACCTTACACCCTGAAGATAGACAGCGGTTTGCCTTTAGCCTGCCAGTAACCAACTTCAAAGGGCCCATGCCATGTTTCCAGTGGCAGGTCCTACCCCCAGGGCATGGCTAACAGCCCAACGTTATGTCAGGAACTTGTAGCATAAGTGGTTGATCCCTTTTGTGAATATGGCCCTCTATTTACATTGTCCATTATATGGATGACATTCTTCTGGCTGGACCTGATGGTACAGAATTATTTTATTGTTGTCAAGACCTACTACAGAAGCTGGCAGATAGAAGAGTCCAGATTGCCCCTGATAAAATTCAGCTACAAGAACCTTATTTTTATTTAGGCTTTGAGCTTTGTCATCAAAAAATTATTACCCAAAAACTCCAGCTCCAAGTAGACCATTTGAAAACAGTTAATGATTTTCAAAAATTGTTAGGTGATATAAATTGGATCAGACCTTATCTTAAACTTACAACTGTGGAGCTTAAGCCTCTTTTTGATGTTCTTAAGGGTTATTCCAATCTTTCCTCCCCCCATACCTTGACCCCTGCAGCCACATGTGCCTTGTGCTTGGTAGAAAAAGACATCCAAGAACAGGGACTTTTTTTTATTTCTTATGAAACACCACTCCTGTTTGTTATCTGTGCCACCTCGAATACATCTACAGGAGTGTTTTGGCAGCATGGCCCTCTTCTAAGGTTCCACCTTTCAACCTTCTCCATAAAGTACTCATCCCTTATACTTCTCTGGTTGCTAAGCTTATTCTTTTAGGATGGGAACAGAGTCGCCAGTTTTTTTTAGAAAAGATCCTGATAAGATAATTATGCCATGCAAACCACAGATGAGTGGCCGAAAGCTTGCTCTTCCTTCTTGAGAATAATTGATAATCATTACCCTGCTGATAAATTGCTTCAATTTGCTAATATTCATCCCTTTATCTTTCCAAAGTTTAACTCTTCTCAACCAATATGAAATGCTTGTTTGGTGTTTACTTATGGCTCCTCTAATGGAACAGCAGCTTACGTTATAAATGGACAGGTTACTCCTATTTGTTCCCACTTTAAATCAGCCCAACTTGTAGAACTGTTTGCAGTAATAAAGATTTTTCAATTATTAAAGATTGTTCTTTTAATTTGTATACTGACAGTGCCTATATTGCTCATTCTGTTCCCATTCTTGAAACAGTCCCATATATTAGACCCTCCACAAATGCTGCCCCTCTTTTTTCTCAGCTTCAAAAGCTGACTGCCTCTAGATGCCACATCATTTTGTTGGACATCTCCGTGCTTGTGGTCCCCTCTCTAGAGGAAATGCCTGTGCAGATGTTGCCACCCACTTGACCTTTACAGTGTTGTTAGGTTCTGTAGAACAGGCCCAGAAGAGCCATGCTTTCCATCATTTAAATGCTCAGAACCTTTGCCTTCTTTTTAAGATCACTCATGAACAGGCATGCCAGATTTTTAAACAATGTCCCACCTGTGTCACACTTTTACCCGCCCCACTCTTGCATGTTAACCCCAGAGGTTTGGTCCCAAATGAAATATGGCAAATGGATGTCACACACATTCCTAAATTTAGTAGTCTTAAATATTTTCATGTGACCATAGACACCTTTAGTGGATTCATTTTTGCTAGCTTACATACTGGAGATGCTTCAAAAAACATTATAGCCCAAGTCTTAAATTGTCTCTCTGTCATGGGTAAGAGTAAGATCATTAAGACTGACAATGGTCCCGGCTACACTGGAAAAAAAATTTCAAGAGATTTGCCACCAATTACAAATCAGACATATTACTGGCATCCCTTATACTCCTCAAGGGCAAGGCATTGGTGAACGTGCGCACCAGACTATCAAGAAAACTTTACATGAATTAAAAAAGTGGAAGTTATATGTGGGGAAGAAATCTCACGGGCGGAGGGAAGAGGAAGTCCGGAGCCGGGTCCCAGGGTGGTCCAGCATCAGGGTCCTGGGTGGGCTTCCCACATCACCAGTGGAGGGTCCCATATTCACGCAGCTGTTGGCAGGCGGGCTGGTGGCTGCATCGGCAAGGTTCCGGGGTTCTAAAAGGTGGGAATCTTCCGTAGAGACCATGCGACATGTGGAGTCCGTTTTTCCAAAGCTTCTATTGTTCATGACATGGTAAATGTATGTAGGTGGTACGCGCTTCCCCCGCCAAAAGCCAGGGCAGTCTAATTTTGTAGGGAAGGAAAAAGGCGAGGGAATAACTTAATAGGCTATGCCCCTGGCCTTTTGATAATTCATTAATATTTAAATCTCTGGAGGTAGAGACGTGTTAATCATGCCCTCTACCTGTGTCCTACGTGACTGAAGGTAACAGGGAAAATGGAGTTACCTCGTCCAAGGCCCAGCATCCCACTCTCTTTTCTTTCATAAAAAGAGGAGCAGCTCTGTATCATCTGTAGTATGCAAGGTGCAGGTTAATGAGAGATGTGGACCCTGTGGAGTAGTCTGGAATCCGGGAGCATGGGGGAGATAATTGCTGTCCCTGACAGGCAATATCCTGTTGGGTTCCCTGGCTATCTCAAATCCAGCAATCTATCAAGAGGGCCTAGGAACAGAGCTGAACATCCTACCATCCCTTAAAGGGTCTCAGAGGTTCAAAGCTCATTCAACCAGGCTATGTCCAAACCATCTCTTCACGGCCCAACATCTCAGTCTTTTTTAGTGAAAATTTTGGATGAGGTGGTCAAAAGAAAACACTATGTAGGCCAGAGGGTGTAGCATAACTAAGTCAAGGGTAATAGAAATTGAGGGTAGGGTTTGGAAGGCAGGGGATCATTGAAACAATTAAATACAGGTTGTACAGTTTGAGGGTAATGACATCTGATTAATCTAAATAGACATTATATTTTCCTTACTAACATGTAACTTTAGCTATGTGACTTTGGCAAAAGAGTTCATTTGTAGCTGGAAAGTCTGGATCTATCTTCTGTAGTGAACATTTCTGGGTTCTGGCGTGCATCTCTGGAGCCTGGTGTGGATCTCTGGATCTCAGTATGTTCTGGGGTCTTCAGTCAGATGAGATGGCTGGAAGAAGGCAGCTTGGCAGGTTCCAGGAGGTGGAGCTGTCACTGGATATCAGTGTGTCTCTGGAGTCTGCAGTCAGATGAGGTGGCTGGGAGAAAGCAGCTTGGCATCTTAGGCAGGTTCCAGAGGATAGCTGGACTCTGTTGGATCTGTGGGTATACCTTTAGGATAATCACAGTAGGGAAGCAGCATTTCTGGAAGGGACATATCTGTAGGCTGGATACTGAGCATTAAATTGCTTGGGAACAAGCACCTTATGGCCTGTCATTAAGATCCTGGAAAAGCAAAGGTGTTTGAGGAAACTTTAGTTCTGGAAGGTATCTTTGAGTCTGTTTTTGGATGGCTGAGGGAGAAAAACAATGTTAATTTTGTATCTGAGATTGGCAGCAACAGTTAGTTTGCCTGTAAAAGAAATTAGTTGTTAACTAAGACTCAAGAAATGGTGATCAGCATGTTGACTTAAACTGTGGAAGGAAATTAGATGGCTTTTAAACCTTGAAGAAATTATAAACGTTGAAAAAAATAATGTTGGACATATATCACCAGTATTAGAGAGAAAAGGCAGCATTAAAATAAAAAAAATAACAAAAATTTTGGTTGAAAGGCATAAGCATTGTTGCTCTAGGTGTTCCTGTTAGGAAGAAAAGGAAACGTTCAAAATTTTTGGTTGAAAAACAGGAACATTTGTTGCAGGTCCTCCTGTTGGGGATAAGCAGTATGGCGGGTTTAGAAGCAGTGGGGATGGGCCTTGCTCTGCCATGTGGCGTCTGGGTGCTCTGGCAGAGGACCTGTATTCTACCTTTCTTTTTCTTAGAAATTTTAAATGCAGAGAAGGATCAAAAGGCTAAATTGAAGAAAGTTATAGGGAGAGACACATAGGCTTGATAGGAGAGCCAAGAGTCAGCAGTGAAAGGCTGTAGGAATCTCTCACCTAAGGAAGGAGTCTTAGGAGAGTCACAGCAGGCACTGTGACTTGAAAGACAGCTGTTGTCTGTGAAGGAGCCCTCTCTGTGGAGCTGGGGGATGGGCAAAGTGGAGGCTAGGGGGTCGCTGCCATCTTGCCCTTGAGCTGGAGAGCACATGGAGAGGGAGAGACAGACAGAGAGAAAGAGAAGGAGTTAAAGTAGAAAAGTTGACCAGGAACACATGGAGAAAGAGTGAGGCCTAGTCTTTTGAACTAGGCAAGAGCTAGTGGTAGCTAAAAATTAGAAGAAACTAACAAGGAACATGTGGAGAAAGAGAGGGGGGAGACAGAAAGAAGCCTGCCTAGTCTTGTGAACTAGGCTGGGGATTACTCACTGTCCTGGAGTTTCAAGAGAGGATTTCTGTGGGCAACAACTGGGGGGGGACACTCTTGGAGCTGGCTCTTTCCGTGTCCTCTACCATCTGTAGGGAATGATATGGGCTCGTGCGTGGGTGAGCGGGTCCCCTGCGGAACCTCGGGAGGTAGGTTGGATTCCAATGGACCAGGAGTTGTGTTCCCTCGGGGACTCTATCTTTCATCTGTCTAATCTCACCAGCATTATGGGGAGGTCCATGGCGCCTGCCATATCAGCGCCAATCAGCAGCATAGCGGCTCCCTTCTACTGGAACTCTATCTGGGCCAGTCACATTTGTTGCTTTAGGACTCCCTTTTCCTGCAACCACACCAAACTCTACAATTTCTCCCTCTCCCACACTACACAGATACTTGCATGGATTATTCTTCTTGATGGCAGTCTTGTGTACAAACACATCTTCGGTGTCATTTTGGTTTATAAATCCATATCCGTTTTTGACATTGAACCATTTGACAGTGCCAAGGAATTTGGTGGCGAGAACCTTTTTCTCTGCATCCCCGCTGCCTGTGGGAGGTAATGAGGTCTGGGCGGGCCTGGGGACTGCATCTCCTCCAGGGCTCCCTGCAAGCATCCTGGTGGGCGCCCGGGCCTGGGGCACACCACTTATCACAGGGCTCTTAGGCGCCGGGTCTGGGGGTGCCACAGATGTCTCGGTGTTGGCTGCAGCCTGTGAGAGCATGGTGCCACTGGTGATGGCCCTGCCAGCCTGGCTCATGTAGCTCGAGGGCAGGGGAGGCGAGCGTTCACAGTCTCGCTGTGTCTCCTGGCCCCAGGGATGTCAGGTTGTAGGGCATTCATCCTTCCAGTGTCTTGTCTCCCCACATTTGAGGCAGATTTTTTCTGTTTTTATTGCTGCCACAAATGCCTGAGCTATGGATGCGACCTGATTTGATGGGGTTCCTATTTCTCTGGTTGCTACAATCCACCTATCATGATGCTCCTCCTAGAGACCCTGGCAAGCTAGCCTAGACTCAGAAGTTATGCCTTCCCAAACAATGGTTTTAAGAAGAAGGTCTCTAGCTGTGGGGTTGAAGATTTTTCTTTCTAAGCTCATTTTAGTTCTGAGGATAAAATCAGATAGAGATTCTTCAGGCTTCTGATAAAGGGAGAGCAGGGAGTGGACAGGGTCTTGTGACCCTGAAGGTGGAGTAAGCCTATTCCAGGCTTGAATGGCACAGAGGTGGACCTGGTCATAGTAGCCTGCTGGCTGACTTGCCTGTTGTGCCCCAGTAGAGAAATCTTCCTGGCCAAAGAGTTCTTTAAAACCCCATGGAGTGTCATCTTCCCTTCCCTGTTTTTGCCAGACTTGCTGAAGACACTCATCACAATAGTAGGCCTCCCATTCTAGAAACATTGAATCAGGAAGGGCAGAACGGCAAATATCTCGCCAAACTTGGGGGGTTGTTTAAGTTGACAATATGGCTCTGTAGGAGGGATTTTGTCCACAGTGCGTGAATGCCATCTTCCTTCACTGCCTGCCTGAGTTCTTTTATGTCAGAGTCTTGGATTGGGTACCAGTTAAGTGGTTTAGCTCGAGTGAGGTGGATATTAACTGGGAATGTTTGAGCAGTTTGGATTTTAGCTATGGATTTTGAAGGACTGATACTTTTGTGGCTAAGAGGAGGGGAGGGGACTTATCTCTCTTTGGTTGGGAGGTAAGTTGGAAGGCAGGGGAGAGCTCCTTTGGTATTTTAATGGAGCCTTGCCTTTGGATGGGGGAGGGAGGGACAAGAGGAGCACATGGTTTCATTTCCTCCAAGGCATAAGGGGGTAGGGGTGGGTATATGGATTTTATCTCTCTTATTAGCTGGGTAAGGGCCTCGAGGTCTGAAACAAGGTGATTTTTGGGACCTTGATCTTTGGTTTCATTTGACTGAGGGGCCCCAGGAGCTGTGTTGTTCTCAATCTGTCCTATTTTTGATGGCCCTATACATTGCTGAATTGCAGCTATTATAGGCAAAAACTCACAAGGGTTTTTTTTTTTATCTCTGTTTTTGATAAGGGAAGCTACTTTGCTCCATGAGTCTGGACTGTATATATTATCCTCTGACATGCATGGTGCTATCTGAAGAACTTCCTCCCAAAACAAGGAGGCTTGCTTTTTGCCTATTCTTATCCCATATGTCTTTAGTAGGGAGTATATTTGCCTGGCATGAGATGAACATTTACATGAGGTGGAGTTTCCCATGATAGTGTGAAAATAAAATTTGAAAGTAGCATTGAAACAATAACAAAAAATTCATGGTCAGCAAAGACCACCAACAATTTTAAATTTAGTCAAAATAAAATATTAAGTCCCTGCAGGGGCAGGGTGACCAAAAATAAAGGCATGCAAGGGCGTGCCCAGACAAGTCCAAGAAGCCCAAGTGAGTAATGGGCTATCTCGTGTTTACCTCTCTCTCCCTCCCTTTCTGGGAGGTCTGAGGTTCTGCAAGTTCTGCCAGTTCTGCAAGTTGCTGATGTTTGAAATAACCAATCATATGTAACCGTGCGAAAATGCAACCATTCATGTGTAACCACACAAAAATGCAACCATTCATGTGTAAGCACACGAAAATGCCTTCCTTCCCCCACCCCATGCTATAAAAGACCTTTTAACCCACCATTCTAGGCCAAAACCCTGCTCTTGGAGCTAAAGAGCTTGTCGTTTTGACTGCCGGCTTACTTCCCTAATAAAGCCTCTGCTGATTGCATCCAGGCATGGTTTCTTGTGATCTTTGGGTGGTCGCGATTTCCGGAAGCTTGAGAAGGGTCTCCTGAGTATGGGGGTCTTCAATAGAAAAAGAGGAGAAACGCCTTGTCCAATGGGAATGTTCCCTTGGCCTATTGGCTTTGGGGGATTCCACAATGGTCCAAGAGCGCCAAGCCTTCCCGCAGATTTAAGAACTGGCAGCCGCCCTTATGGCTTTTAAATGGTTGCTGCATTACCAGTTTTCTTTTTGTTTTAAAGAGAGTCTAGATAGTCTTTGCCAATGCCCGTTGTGGGTTGTCAGGATTTAAGCAGAGGCCAGGGAATCCTTGAACCAACACCAGAGTGGCTCTGGCCAGGACGTAGCAAAAGCTCCTTTGGCTTCTTAAATCCATGTGATGGCTTCCGACTGAAACACAGGAGGAAAAAACAGATTGCTTGTTTCAAGAGTTGGGTGGCTTACCTTTCCCATGGTATCAGTGGCTACATGGCTGTGTGGCTTCCAAGGCCCCACATTTGAGGTGCCAGATGTTGGGAAAAAAGGCTGGGGATCCCAGGGTTTTTCCCTCCATGCTGTGGGTAGTCTGCTGGGAACACTCTGGGTTCCTCCAGCTGGAAGTTGGGCATGGCTGTTCATTAACTAAAAGCCTCTCCCTGGCTCCTCACGGTTCCTCATAGCATCGCAGCCCCAACACACGAGGAAGCCCTTGGTTTTCCAAAACTGGTTTATTCACATGGCAGATGGTGGATGGATCTGGATACATACCCCCATAAACCCAGGATCAACCTGAGTTAAAAGGGGAGGGGAGAAGAGGTAAGGGGCTGGGGAGGAATGTTTAATGGCTCCACCTTCAGGTACCTCATTAGTATGTAAATCTCTCTAGGGCCTGTTCGCCCCTCCACCTGTGTATGTGACTGAAGGGTGAAGGTGGAATGGAGATTAGACCTCGTGTTAGGCCCAACAGTTATACACCCAGAAAAGGTCTCCTAGAAATATTCTTCATCATGACTTGTTTGTTCTCAATTTTCTAAATCTGGATGCTCCTGGCAAGTCTGCTGCTGATTGCCTCTGGCATACTGAGACCAATAAAAACTATGCCACAATTATGTGAAGAGACCCCTTTACATCTAGATGTAATGGCCCTGACCCTGTCCTTATCTGGGGCAGGGGCTCTGCTTGTATTTTTGACACAAAAGAAGGAGGAGCCCGATGGCTCCCTGAATGCTTGATAAAACAAATAGATAATGAGAAAAATGCCTTAGATCATGATGACAATTCCAGGGAAGAGAGATATCCCTGAGAATTCCCTTCATTTTTCCTTTCCAGATAAAGAGGCCACCCACGGTATCTGCTGTTGGAAGTTCTAATTCTGATGCCAGCCTCAGGACTTCTACTACTGGAACTTTGAGGGGCCACTGACAAGGACATCAGAGAGCTAGAGATTGACATCACTAATCTGGAAAAATCTCTTATTTTGCTGTCTGAAGTTGTCCCCCCAAAACACAGAGGGCTGGATCTGGCTTTCCTTCAACAAGGGACTATTTTCTGCCCTCAAGGAGGAATGCTGTTTTTATACTTACCACACTGTGGTAGTTAGAGAGAGTATAGCCAAGATCATACAGAGATTAAAATGGCAAAAGAAACAGTGAGAACAAGAAGAAGGGTGGCTTAAAAACTTCTTTTCTGTTTCCCCTTGGCCTACCACCCTTCTCCCTTTCATCCTGGGCCCTGTGCTCATCAGTCCCTTTCTCCTTTTGGTTTTCAGTCCTTGGGACTGTAACAGACTTACTGGCTTTGTAAAATAACAAATTGACTCCTTGGCATCTAAACCTCTACAAATATTTATCACAGGCTTGATCTGGCTGATAGAGACATGGCTGAGACTTGCGTTGACATATCTCCTTTAGGAGCTGCATAGAATTCAGATATATGCATGCTGGTTCACATGTCACAAACACAGTGTGGGTACCTGCAAGGGGTGTGTGACCAGGTACCACAGGGGGAGGACCAAAATTATCTGCATCTGAGTCCCCCATGAAGCAAACCTGATTGCATAGAGGTTGGTGTTAATTTCTTGTGTCTCAAAGCAGCTGACTAGGACCCTCAATATCCTTTGAAGCCATGAGACATTTAACCCTCTCCTCCCCCCCAAAACACCATTTCTAATGATAATGGGAGGATCAGGTCAATCTTCCCCCCTCTGGTTAATGCCCACTAATTTATCAATGAGATTCACAAATTTCCGATTTCTCAGACCAGTTCCTTTAAAAATTGTTAGAAAGGGGGAGATGCTGGGAGCCAAGACCTCCTTCTGCCTGAGAGCAACCGTCAGTTAAGTAAACAGCCTGAGTTAGGGAATACTTTATTTATTGCCCTTCTGCCAGGGGAAAAATATTAATCAGATAAGCAACTAGAGCTGAGAAATGTTTTAATTGCCTTCTTGTGAGAAAATATTTAGATAAGTAATTTTGGTTAGGAATTCTTGTGGGCTTCGAGAACTCTGCAATTACTGGATGACCCTGGACCCTGACTGTCAGATGACCCTCCTGCCTGCTTGCCTCTATAATGGCAGCCTGAAAAATAAAATTTAAGCACTAGATCAGACATTCAGACTGGTGCATCTTCCTTGTGTCTCTTGTCTCTTTCATTATTTCTCTCCCCGTACTAGGGTCTCATCGAATCCCAGCAGGCATGGGCAGAAATGTCCTCCTCACTGTGTTGAGAACCTCACTAGTACCACGTTCAGGTGCCAAAAATGTTGGGGTCTAGGCGGCCCCACTTTGGGCAACCAAAAAATGTTGAGGACCGCACTAGCCCCATGTTGGGTGCCAAAAAATGTCAAGGACCACAACTAGTCCCACGTTCAGGTGCCAAAAAATGTTGAGGACTAAGTTGGCCCACTTTGGGTGGCCAAAAATGTCACGGCCTGAGCAAAATGTTGAGGCCTGGGCTGCCCCTCCTTTGGCGGCCACTGTATCCTAGCCCAAGCTGCTGCTCCAGTCCGAGGGTTGGGGTTCAGCAAGAGAGAGAGAGTGAGGACTGACTCGAAGAATGGAGACCAGACAGAGTGTGTTTCAGTCCCGTTTATTCTTCAGTCTCTCTTCCTAGTCCAAGTCCCAAGTCTTGAGTTCCTAGTTCTTAGTTCCTAGCTGTACTCCTTCTAGTTCCTAGTTGTACTCCTGTTCTCTTCCCAGTGTCTAATGTCTACTCCTACTCCTAGTTTCTGAATCTCTGTTACTCCAAATTGTTCTCTCTAGAGCCAAGTGTCTTCTACCTAATGTCAAGTAAACTGTTAATTTCTCTGTCTGCCTCTATCCTTTTATATGTCTCACTTCTAAGCCACGACTTCAGGTCTTGCCTTTAATCATGCCCTTAGGTCTTGTCTCTAAATCTGATCTCTGGGTCACACTCTTAAGTCGCACACCTTTAATCTCACACACCTTTAATCTCACACACCTAAGGAAAGTCCTGGGTATCCAAAGCAAGATGTTATCAGAGTGTGCTCAGCTGTTGTAGGCTATTATAATACAAGTCTCATGTCAGGGTATATGGCTCAAGATGGCTGCAAAGCTGATAGCCACTTTCTGCTAAAAGTTGGCCCCCAACATCACTGTACACAACAAATATGTCCTCCCCACTCTCCATCACAGGAAAGTCCTCCCCAGTGTCCAAACAGGGATGTCCTTCTCACTGTCCACCACAGGGATTTCCTCTCTACTGGAAACAAGAAAGACTTGCTTCCCCCTGTCTACAACAGGAATGTCCTCCCAACTGTTAACCACAGAGTCTTGCTCCCAACTGTACACCACAAAAACATCCTCCTAATTTTTCACAACAGTGATGTCCACCAGACTGTTCATAACAGGTAAGTTTTTCCAACAGTCCAACACAGGGCTGTACTCCTCAATGTCTACCACTGAAATGTCCTCCCCAATGTCCACTACAGAGTCTTTCTCTTCCATGTCCATCACAGGGACATCCTCCTCACTGTCCACCACAGGGGCACCCTTCCCATTGACCAATACAGGGACATCCTCCAAACTGTCCACCATAGAGATGTCCTTCCCACTGTCCACCAGAGAGATCCTCTACAATGTCCAAAACCTGGACATCCTCTTGTGCACCACAGAGACATCCATCTCACTGTCCACCACAGAGACGTACTCCCCACAGTCTACCACTGGAATGTCCTCTCCATTGTCAACCATAGAGACGTCCTCCACACTATCCACCACAGGGATGTCCTCTCAATTTCCACCATCAGGATGTTTTCCCGTGCACCACAGGGACATCCTCTCTACTGACCACAACAGGGAGTTCCTCTCCACTGTCCAACATAAAGATTTCATCCTCATCGTCTACCACAAAAAGGTCCTTTCCACTGTCAACCACAGGTATTTCCTTCCCACTGTCCACCACAGGGACATCCTCCTCACTGTTAACCAAGGAATGTCCTCCCCACTGTCCACCACAAAGACATCCTCCCCACTGTCCACACAACATGTCCTCCTGACAGTCCACCACAGAAACGTCATCCTCCCTTTCCACCACAGTGATTTCCTCCCCATTGTCAACCACAGTGATATCCTCCCCACTGTCCACCACAGATATGTCCTCACTGTCCACAACAAAGATGTTTTCCACACTGTCCATCACAGGAAATTCCACCGCATGGTCCAACACAGTGATATCCTCCTCACTGTCCTTCACAGGGATGTCCTCCCCACAGTCCACCACAGGTAAATCCTCCACACTGTCCACCAAAGGTACATCCTCACCACCGTCCAACCCAGAGATGTCCTTTCCTTTCTACAGCACAGAGACGTCCTCCACACTGTCTACCACAGGGATGTCCTCATGTGTACCACAAAAACTTCCTTTTGACTGTCCACCACAAGGGTGTCCACCCCATTGACCACCACAGGGACATCCTCCCTACTGAGCACCACAGGGACATTATCACAACTGTCCACCACAGGGACATCCTTCTGTGCACCACAGGAACATCTTCCCCACTGTCCACCACAGAGAAATCTTCCACAAGGTCCACAAGTGGGACGTCCTCTCCAATATTCACAAAAAAAATACATCTTCCAAATTGTCCACCAAAGTGATGTCCTCCTATGTACCACAGGGACATTTTCACCACTGTCCCTTACAGGGGTGTCCTCCCCACTGACCATCAAAGGGACATCCTCCACAATGTCCATCACAGAAATTTCCTCCTCACTGTTCAACACAAGAACATCCATCCCTCTGTCCACCATAGAAAAATCCAACTTACTGTCTATTACAAGGATGTCCCTCTCAGTGTCCACCACAGAGATGTCCAACCCAGTGTCCACTACAGGGAATATTTAGACATTTGCCATTACAAGAATGCTTTCCTTACTGTCCAACACAGGAATGTGCTCCCTACTGTCCACCAAAGGGATATCCTTCCAGCTGTCCACCAAAGGGAAGTCCTCCCCACTGTTCACCACAGAAAGATGCTCCCCTCTGTCCATCATAAAGAGGTTCTCTTCACGGTCCACCACAGAGATGTTCTCTTACTGTCACCACAGGGACATCTTCCTTACTGACCACCACAGGGACCTACTCCTCTTCACCACAGAACAGTCCTTCCTACTGCCCAGTAAAAAGATGTTCTCTCAACTGTCCACCACAGTGAAATCTTTCTGACTGTCCACCACAGAGACTTCCATCTTACTTTCTACAACAGGGATGTCCTCCTTACAGTTCATCACAGGGCATTCCTCAACACTGTCCATCACAAGTCTTTCCTGTTAACTATCCACCACAGGGACGTCCTCCCCACTGTCCACCACAGTGACATCCTTCCCATTCTTCACCACAGGGAAATCCTTGAGTACTGTCCACCACAGGGAGGTCCTCCTCACTATCCACAACAGGGATGTCTTTCCCACTGTCCACTACAGGCTCATCCTTCCTACTGTCCAACAAAGAAACATCCTCCTCATTGTCCTGCACAGGGATGTTTTCCTCACTGTCACTACAGGGTTGTCCACTTCACTATCCATTATAGAAATGTACTCCCCACTGTTCACCAAAGGGATGTTCTAAACACTGTCCACCAAAGGCACATTCTCCTGTCCACCCCATGGAGTTCCTCCAAATTGTCAACATGAGAGATGTTCTCTCAAACGGTTCACCACAGTGATATCTCCCCCACTGTCCACCAGAGTAATGTCATCCCCAATGTCCACCAAAGGGATGACCTGTGCACCACAGGGATGTCATCCCCACTGTCCACCAATGTGAAATCTTCCCCAATGTCCACCACAGGGAAGTCCTTCCCACTTTCCACCACAGGAACGTCATTCCCATTATCTACCACAGGGAAATCCTCCCCAATGTCCACCACAGAGGTGTCCTCCCAAATGTCCACCACAGAGACATTTTCCCACTGTCCACTAAGATACATCCTCCTGTGCACCACATGGACTTTCCCCAAACTGTCCTAAACAGAGTTATTCTAACAATTGTCCACCACAGTGATATCCTCCCCTGTCCACCACAGTGATGTCCTTTCCACTGTCCACTATAGGTGCATCCTCCCCATTGACCACCACAGCAACATCCGCAGCACTGCTCAACACAGTGATATTTTCCTCACTGTCAAACAGAGGGACATCCTCCACACTGTTTACCACAACGACGTCCTCCCCACTGTCCACCACAGTGACATCCTTCCCACTATCCAACACAGGGAAATTCTCCCCACTGTCCACCAAAGGGACCTCCTCCTCACTGTCCACATCAGGGACGTCCTCCCCACTATAAACCACAGAGTCACCCTTCATCCTGGCCACCATAGAAATATCCTCCTCATTGTCCACCACAGAAATGTTTTTCTCACTGTCACCACAGGGTTGTCCTCTTCACTACCTACCACAGAAACATCCTCCCACTCTTAAACAAAGGGAAGTTCTGAACACTGACCACCCCAGGGACATTCTCCTGTGTAGCACAGGGATGTCCTCAACACTATCAACCACAGGGGCATCTTTTCCTGTGACCATCACAGGAACATGCTCCCCACTGTCCACCAAAGGGATTTCCTCCTGTGTACCACTTGGACTTACTTCAAACTGTCCAAAACAGAGATGTTTTGTCAACTGTCCACCACAGTGATGTCCTCCCCACTGTCCACCACAGGGACATCATCACCACTGTCCACCACAGGAACATCCTTCTGTGTACCCCATGAACCTCTTCCCCACTGTCCACCACAGGAATGTCCTACCTTCTTTCCACCACAGGAACTTCCTCTTCACTCTTCATCAAAGTGATGTCACCTGCACTGTCCACCATAGGAATGTCCACCTCATTAATCACCACAGGGTAGTCCTCCTGTGGACAACAGGAACATTCTCCCCATTGTCCACAACTGAGATGTCCTCCCTACTGTCCACCATAGGGACGTCCTGCCCATTGTCCACTACAGGTACGTCATCACCACAGTCAACCACAGAGATGTTCTCCCCAATTTAAATACAGGGTTGTCCTCCCCACTGTCCACCACAGCGATGTCCAGAAATTTACCACAGAAACTTACACCTTACTGTCCACTAAAGGAGTGTCCACCCAACTGTCCAGCAGTGGTGCAGCCTCCACATTGACCACTAGAGGGACGTCCTTTACACTGTTCACCACATAGATGCCCTTTCCACTGTCCAACACAGGGACAACCTCCACACTGTCCCACCACATCGACATCATCTTGTGCACAACAGGGACTTCCTTTCCACAGTCCAACACAGGAATGTCCTCCACACTGTACACCACAGGAATTTCCTCACCACTGTCAACTACAGGGACATCCTCTTATGTACCACAGGGACATCCTCACCTCTGTCTACCACAGGGGCATCCTCCCCACTAAAAACCATAGGGATATCCTCTACACTGTCCACCACAGAGATGTCCTTTCCACTGTCCACCACTTGGATATCCTCCCCACTGTCCACCAAAGGGACATCCTCCCCAGTGTCCACCAGAGAAATATCCTCCCCATTGTCCACCACAGGGATGTTCTCCTCACTCTCCACCAAAAGAAAGTCCTCCTGTGCACCACAGGGATATCATCCCCACTGTCATCCACAGGGACATCTTCTTATGAATCACAGGGACATCCTCCACACTGTCCACCACAGACATGTCCTCCCCAATGTCAACAACAGGAATATCCTCCTCTGTACCACAGAAACGTCCTCCATACTGTGGAACATAGGATCGTCCTCTTGTGCACTACAGAGATGTCTTCCCAACTGTCCACTACAGAGATGTTCTCCCCACTGTCCACAACAAGTATGTCCTCCCCACTGCCCACAACAGTGATGACCTCCTGTTCACCACAGAGATGTCCTTTCCACTGTCCATGACAGGGACTTCCTCCCCACTTTGCACCACAGTGGAATCCTCCCTACTGTCAACCACAGGGAAGTCCACCTCATTGTCCACCACAGGGAAGTCCCCCTGTGCACCACAGGAATGTCCTCCCCACTGTACACAACATATAAGTCCTCCCTACTGTCCACCATTGGGATGTCCTCTCCATTGTCCATGACAGGGACATCCTCCACACTGTCTACCACATAGATTTTTTCCACTGTCCACTACAGGGACATCCTCCCCACGGTCCACCATATATGAGTTTTCTCAACAGTTCACCACAGGGAATTCCTTCTCAGTGTCCAGCACAGGGATGCCTCCTCTCTGTTTACCACAGGGACGTCCTCCTCACTGTCCTCCACAAAGATGTCCCCATGACTCTCCACCACAGAGGTATCCTCCTGTATACCACAGGGACTTCCTCCCCACTGTCCACCACAGGGGCAACCTTTTCATATACCAACTCATGGATGTCCTCCTCACTGTCCACCACAGAGATGTCCTACTCACTGTCCACCACAGGGATTTCCTCCCCACTGTCCAACACAAAAAAATTTTCTCCACTGTCCTCTTCAGGGACGTACTTCTCATTGTCCAGCACAGGGACGTCATCCCCACTGTCCACCACAGGTACTTTTTTCCAGTGTTCACTACAGGGACATCCTCCTCTTTGTTTACTACAGGGACGTCCTCTTCTCTGTTCACCACAAAGATGTCCTTCTCACTGTACAACAGAAGGACATCCTCTCAAATGTCCACCACAGTGAAGTCCTCCTCTGCACCACAGGAACATACTCCCCATGGTCTACCTCAAGGACATCCTACCCACTTTCTACCAGAGAAATCCTCCCCACTATCCACCAAAATGACATCCTCCCCACTGTCCACCACACGGATGTCCTCAATGTCAACCACAGGGAATTCCTCCCCACTGTCCACCATGGGGACATCCTCAATATGGTCCACCACAGGGATGTCCTCCTCACTGGTTTCACAGAGAAGTCCTTTCCACTGTCCACCACAGAGAAATCCTCCCCATGGTTTACCACTGGGACATCCTCCCCTCTTTCCATTACAGTGATGTTCTCCCCACCATCCACCACAGTGATGTTCTCCTCACTGTCCACCACAGAGAAGTCCTCCCCACTGTTCACCAAAGGGTAATTTTCCCCACTGTCCACCACAGGGATTTCTTCCACAGTGTAAACCACAAGGATATCCTCCCCACTTTCCACCACCTGGAAGTCCTCCCGAATGTCCACCACAGTTATGTCCTCCACATAATCAACCACAAGTATGCCCTACCCACTGAAAACCACAGAGACATCCTCACCACTATCCAAAAAAGTCTTCCGCATTGACCACCAGAAAAACCTCCTCACTTTTGACCACAAAGATGTACTCCCCACTGACTGCCACAGGAAGTCCTTTCCATTATCCACCACAGAAACTTTCTCCTCACTGTCCACCAGAGAGAATTTCTCCCCACTATCCACAACAAGGAAGTCCTCCCCACTGTCCTCCATAGAGATGTCCTCCCCTCCATAAACCACTTGGACATCCTCTGTACTGTCCACCACAGGGACATCCTACCCACTGTCCACCACAGTGATGTTCTCCTCACTGTCCATCACAGGGACATTCTCCCCACTCTCCAGCACAAAGAACTCCTCTCCACTTTCTAACACAGGGACATCCTTTCAATTGTCCACCACAGGGAAATCATCCTCACTCTCCACAACAAAGAAGTCATCCACACTGTCCAGCACAAGGAAGTCCTCCAAACTGTCTATCACAGTGAGGTCTTCCACACTGTAAACCACAAAGATGTCCTCCCCACTTCCCACAAAAGTTACATCATTCCCGCTGTGCATTACAGGGATATTCATCTCACTGTCCACCAGAGATACCCTACACACAGTCCACAACAGGGACGTCCTTCTCACTGTCCACCACAGACATTTCCTTCCCACTGTCTACCATAGAGATGTGCTTCCCACAGTCCAACAGAGAAAAGTCCTCCCGATGGTCCAACACAAAAACGTCCTCCTCAATGTCCATCACAGGGATGTCTTTCCCACTGTCCATCACAGAAAATTTTTTTCCCACTGTCCAACACAGGGATGTACACCTCACTGTCCACCACAGGGATGTCTTTTCCACTGTCCACCACAGACTCTTGCTCACCCATGTCCACCACAGGGAGGTCCTCCTCACTGTCCACCACAGGGACATCATTCCCATTGTCCACCACAGAAAAGTCATCACCACTGTCCATCACAAGCACATCCTAAACACTGTACACCCTGATAGTATTCTTCCCATTGACCATCACAGGTCCATCCTCCAGACTGTACACCACAAAGATGTCCTTCACACTGTCAAGCACAGGGACATTCTCCCCACTGTCCACAACAAGGATGTACTCTTGTGTACCACAGGGATGTCCTTCTCACTATCCAGCACAAAGATGTCTTACCCACTGTCAACCAAAGGGATTTTATCTCCACTGTCTACCACAGGGAAGTTTTTTCCACTGTTCTTACCAGAGATGTCCTGCTCACTGTCCACCACAGAGATGTCCCCTTTCCCCGTCCACCACTGAAACATGCTCCCCACTGTCCACCACAGGGAATTTCTCCCAATGGTCCACCACAGAAAAGTCATCCTCACTTTCTGCCACAGGGATGTCATCCCCACTGTCCAACACAGGGACATCCTCACCACTGTCATCCACAGGGATATCAAAATCAGTGTCCACAACAAAGAAGTCCTCCACACTGTCCATCACAAAAAGTCCTCCCCACTGTCCAACACAGGGATGTATTCCTGATTATTCTCCACAGGGATTCCTCACCACAATCCACCACAGGTAAATCCTCCACACTGTCCACCACACATACATTCTCCCCACTGTCCAGCAGAGATGTCCTCCTTAATGTACAGCACAGAGATGTCCTCCACACTGTCTACTATAGGCACCTCCTCCTGTGTACCACAGAAACATCCTTTCCACTGTCCACCACAGGGGTGTCCTCCCCACTGACCACCACAGGGACATCGTCCACCGTGTCCACCACAGAGATGTCCTCCCCACTGTCTACCACAGCGATATCCTCCCCGCTGTCCACCAAAGGGACATTATCACCACTGTCACCACAAGGACTTCCTCCTTTGCACCACAGGAAAGTCTTCCCCACTGTACACCACAGAGAAAACCTTCACATTGTCCACCCTAAGGAAATCCTCCACACTGTCCAACACAGATATGTTCTCCCCACTGTCAACCACAGGGAGATAATTCCATCTGTCCACAACAGGGACGTCCTTTACACTGTCCAAAAATGCCATTCTCCTGTGTACCACAGAGACATCCCCCCCACTATCCACCACAGGGACATACTCCTGTGTACCACAGGTATGTCCTCACCACTGTCCCCAACAGAGGTGTCTTTCTCACTGACTACCAAAGTAATATCTTCCACACTGTCCACCACAGAGATGTCCTCCACACTGAACACCAGAAAGATGTCCTCTACTTGGTCAACCACAAGAACTTTCTCCACACTGTCCAACAGAGAGATGTTCTCCCCAATGTCCACCACAGAAACATCCTCCCCAAAGTTTACCACGGGGATGTCCTCTTCACTGTCCACAAAAAAGATGTCTTTCACACTGTTCACCACAGGGAGGTTCTCACCACTGTCCACAACAAAAATGGCCTCCTGTGTACAACAGGGACGTCCTCTACACTATCCACAAAAAAGATGTCCTTCACCCTATCCATTACGGGGGTGTCCTCCCAAATTTCAACCACAGGGACATCCTTCTCATTGTCCACCAGAGGCATGTCTTCCTTACTGTCCACCATAGAGATGTCCTTTCCACAACACACCACAGGGATCTCCTCCCAACTGTCCACCACAGGGATGTCTTCCCTAGTGTCCACCACAGACTTCCTCTCCACTGTTCACCACAGTGACGTCCTCCCCACTGTCCACAAGAGAAATGTCCTCCCCACTGTCGGCAACAGAGTTGTCCTCCCTACTGTCCACCATAGTGACTTCCTTTCCATTGTTCACAACAGGTATGTCATCACCACAGTCAACCACTGAGATATACACCCCACTTCCACCAAAGGGTTGTCCACCCCACTGTCCACCCCAGTGATGTCCTCCTGTGCACCACAGTGATGTCCTTCTCACTCATCAAAACGGGTGTGTCCCTCCAACTGTCCACCTCAGGGGCATCCTCCCCATTTAACACCAGAGGGACGTCCTCCCCACTATCCACCAAAAAGATTTTCTCCCCACTGTCCACCACAGTGGTGTCCTCCTGTATATCAAAAGGGAATCCTCCCCACTGTCCAGCACAGAGAAGTCCTCCCCACTGTCCAACACAGGGAAATTTTCCCACTGTCCACCACAGGGATGTCCTCTTCACTGTTCACCAAAAAAATGATCTCCCCTCTGTCCACAACAAAAACGTCTTCCCACCTGTCCACCACAGGGAAGTCCTCCCTGCTGTCCAAAACAGGAATGTCCTTTCCATAATACACCACAAGGACATCCTTGCACTTTAGACCATAGAGAAATCCTCCCCACTGTCCACAACAAAGATATCCTACCCACTGTCCACACAGGGATGTCCTCTCCACCATCCACCAAAGGGACATCCTCCCCACTCTCCACCAGAGGGATGTCTTCCCCACTGTCCACTGCTGGGATGTCCTCCTCACTGTCCACCACAAGGAAGTCCTCCCTACTGTCCACCACAGGGATGTCCTCTCCACTGTTCAGAACAGGGATGTCCTCTTCACTGTCCACCACAGGGATGTCTTCTCCACTGTCCACCACAGGGACATCATCCACACCATCCACCACAGTGACATCCTCCACACAGTCCACCACAAAAAAGTCATCTGCACTGTTAAACACAGGGAAGTTCTCCACTCTGTCTACCACAGGGATATCTTCTGCACTGTAAACCAAAATGATGTCCTTACCACATTCTACCATGGGTACATCTTCCCCAATGTTCATTACAGTGATGTCCATCTCACTGTCCAACACAGAGTTGTTTTCTCAACTGTCCACCACATAGACCTGCTCACACAGTCCAACCCAGGTAAATCCTCCACACTGTCCACCACAGGTACATCTTCCCCACTGTACAGTGCAGAGATGTCCTCTACACTGTCTACCACAGGGTTTTTTCTCCAGTTTTCCACAGAAAATTCCTTTCCACTGTCCACCACAGGGTGGTCCTCTCCACTGACCACCACCAGGAATCCTCCACTCTGTCCATCAAAGAGACATTATCACCACTGTCCACCACAGGGACATTTTCCTGTGAAACACAGGAACATCTTCCCCAATATTCACCACAGATATGTCCTCCACAAGTTCTACCACAAGGAAAACATCCACGCTGTCCAACACAGAGATGTTCTCCCCACTGTCCACCACAGGGACATCCTCCCATCTGTCTACCACAGGGATGCCCTTTACACTGACCAACACAGGGATGTCCTCACAAATGTCCACTAAAAGAATTTCAACTACGGTACCACAGAAATGTCCTCCACACTGTCCACCATAGGGGCATCCTCTTGTGCACCACAGAAATGTCCTCCCAACTGTCCACCACAGAGATCG
Organism: Arvicanthis niloticus; assembly: GCF_011762505.2. Lineage (NCBI taxonomy): Eukaryota > Metazoa > Chordata > Mammalia > Rodentia > Muridae > Arvicanthis > Arvicanthis niloticus. The sequence continues at coordinate 21,850,988 of NC_133434.1, forward strand.
TCTCCCCACTGTGGATGACAAGGATGTCCTCCTGACTGTCCACCACAGTGATGTCCTGTTCAACACAAGGATGTCCTTTCCACTGGCCACCACAGGGATGTCCTCTCCACATTCCACCACAGTAAAATCCTTCCCAATGTCAACCACAGGGAAGTCCTCCCCACTGTCCCCAACAGGCACGTCCTCCCTAATGTCCACCACAGGGACTTACTCTCCACTGTTCACCACAGTGTTGTCCTCCCCTCTGTTCACCACATGAATGTTCCCATCATTGTCCACCACAGAAAAGTCCTCCTGTGTACCACAGGAATGTCCTCCCTACTGTCCCAATAGGCACATCCTCCCTACTGTCCACAACAGGGACTTTCCTCTCCACTGTTCACCACATGAATGTCCCCATCATTGTCCACCACAGAAAAGTCCTCCTGTGCATCACAGGAAGGTCCTCCCCACTATCCACAACAGAGATATCCTCCCTACTGTCTAGCATAGGGACGTTCCCCCCCATTGTTCACTACAGGTACGTCATCACCACTGTTAAGCAAAGAGATGTCCTTTCCACTTCCACCACAGTGTTGTGTGCCCCACTGTTTACTCTAGCAATGTCCTCCTGTGCACCACAGTGATGTCCCCTTTCAGTCTCCAAAAAAGGTGTGTCCTCCCAACTGTCCACCACAGGGGCTTCCTCCCCTGTGGAGGAATGTCCTCTACATTGTCCATCACATAGATGTTCTTGCCACTGTCCACCACAGGGACGTCTTCCACTCTGTTCACCACAGGGACATTATCGCCACTGTCCACCACAGGGACATTTTCCTGTGCAACACAGGAACGTCTTCTGCCCTATCCACCACAGAGATGTCCTCCACAAGTTCCACTGCAAGTGAATCCTCCACACTGTCTAACACAGAGATGTTCTCCCCACTGTCCCACCACAGGAACATCTTCCCATCTGTCCACCACATTGGCGTCCTTTACACTGACCACAACAGAAATGTCCTCACAAATGTTCACCAAAGGAATGTCCTCCTCTGTACCACAGAAACATCCTCCCCACTGTCCACCACAGCAATGTCCTCCTGTTCACCACAGGGATGTGCTTTCCACTGGCCACCACAGGGACGTCCTCATCCAATTTCCACCACAGTGAAATCCTCCCCACTGTCCACCACAGGAACGCCCTCTATACTGTCCACCATAGGGGCTTCTTCTCCACTGTTCACAACAGTGATGTCCTCCCCACTGTTCACTACATGAATGTCCTCATCATTGTCCACCACAGGGAAGTCCTCCTGTCCACCACAGGAAAGTCCTCCCCACTGTCCACAACAGAGATGTCCTCCCTACTGTCCACCATAGGGACCTCCTCCCCATTGTTCACAACAGGTACGTCATCATCACTGTCAATCACAGAGATGTCCTCCCCACTGTCAACTACAGGAACATCCTTCTCAATGTCCACTACAGGGATGTCCTCATCACAGTCCACAACAAAGAAGTCCTCCACACTGTCCATCACAGGAAAGTCCTCCCCATTGTCTAACATGGGAATGTCCTTCTCACTGTTTACAACAGGGATGTCCTATCCACTTTCCACCAAGTTAAATCCTCTACACTGTCCTCCATAGGTAGATCCTCCCACTGTGAACCACAGAGAGCTCTTCCCCACTTACAGAAACGTCCTCCACACTGTCTACAAAAGGGACGTCCCCTCTATAATACACCACAAGTACATCCTCTGCACTTTATAACATAAAGAAATCCTTCCCCACTGTCCACCACAAAGGCATCCTCCTCACTGTAAACCACAGGGAAGTCCTCCCCACTGTCCACCAAAGGGACATCCTCCTCACTGTCGACCTGAGGGATGTCTTCCTCACTGGCCGCCACTGGAACATCCTCCACACTGTCCACCACAAAGAAGTCCTTTCCACTGTCCACCACAGGGACATCCTCCCCACTGTCCACCACAACGATGTCCTCCTCACTATCCACCACATAGAGGTCCTCCCCACTCTTCCCAGGAGGGAAGTCCTCAACACTGTCCAACACAGGGATATCTTCTGCACTGTAAACCACAAGGATATCCTCCCCATGTTCCACCACGGGTACATCTTCCCCACTGTCCATTACATTAATATACATCTCACTGTCCACCACAGTAATGTCTTACCCACTGTCCACCAAAGTGATTTTATCCCCACTGTCCACCACAGGGAGGTCCTCAACACTGTCCAACACAGAGATGTCTTCCCCACTGTCCAACATAGGGACATCTTCCACACTGTCCACCATAGGAACGTTCTCTCCACTATTCACAAAAAAGATGTCCTCCTGTGTGCCACAGGAACGTCCTCACCTCTATCTTTCACAGTGGTGTCCTCCACACTGACCACCAAAGGGACATCCTCCACACTGTCCACCAGAGAGATGTCCTCTCCAATGTCCACACAGGGGACATTCTCAACACTGTCCATTAAAGGGATGTTGTCTTGTGTACCACATGGATGTCCTCACCTCTGTCTACAAAACGGGCATTCTCCCCACTGACAACCACCAGGACATCCTTCACACTGTCCACCACAGAGATGTCCTTTCCACTGTCCACCACGAAATGTCCCTTTCACTGACCACAACAAAGAAGTCATCCCTACTGTCCATCACAGGAAAGTTTTCCCCAATGTCCTACACAGGGAAATCCTTCATACTGTTCACCACAGGGACATCCTCCTCACAGTCCACCAAAATGAGGTCTTCACCCCTGTCCACCACAGGGTTGTCATCTTCACTGTCTCCACAGGGAAGTCCTCCTGACTGTCCATTACAGGAACATCCTCTCCATTATAAACCACAAGGAAGTCCTCCCCACTTTAAACCATAGAGCAATCCTCCCCACTGTCCACCATAAGATGTACTATCCAGCATCCACACTGGAATGTCCTCCTCAAGGTGAACTACAGGGGAGTCCTTTCCACTGTCTACAATAGGGACATCCTCCCCACTTGTCCACCAGAAGAACGTCTTTGCCACTGTCCAACAATGGGACCTCCTTTTCACTGTCCACAATAGGGAAGTCTTCCCAAATGTCCACAAAAGTTATGTCCTCCCACTGTCCACCACAGAGATTTTCTCCCCACTCTCCACCACAGGGATGTCTTCCCCACTGTCTACCAAAGGTGAATCCTCCCCACTGTCCACCAAATGGACGTCATCTTGACTGACCACCCACAGAGAAGTTCTTTCCACTGTTCACCACAGGGAAGTCCTCCATGCTGTCCACCTCAGGAATATCTTCCACACTGTAAACCAGAAGGATGACCTCCCCACTTTCCATCATGGTTACATCCTCTCCACTGTCTATTACAGGGATGTTAATCTCACTGTCCACCTCAGAGATGTCTTGCCCACTGCCCACTACAAAGAAGTTTTCTCCACTGTTTATGAAATGGACATCCTCCTCAGTGTTCACCACAAAGATGTCTTCCCCATTTTCCACCACAGGGAATTCCTCCAGATGGTCCACCACAGAAAGGTCATCCTCACTTTCCGCCACAGGGATGTCCTTCCCACTGTCCACAATAAAGAAGTCCTCCACATGGTCCATCACAGAAAAGTCCTACCCACTGTCCAACACAGAGATATCCTCTCAATGTCCACAACAGGAATGTCCTCCCCACAGTCCACCACAGGTAATTCCTCCACATTGTCCACCACAGGTTCATCCTCTCCACTGTCCACCACAGAGACCTCCTCACCATTGTACAGCACAGAGATGTCCTCCACACTGTCCACCACAGAGACATCCTCCCAACTGTCCATCACAGGGACATCGTCACTACTGTCCACCACAGAGATGTCCTACAAACAGTCCACCTCAAGGACATCATCCACTCTGTCCAACACAAAGACATTCTTTAAATTGTCCAATACATGGACATCCTCTCCACTGTCCACAAAAATGATGTCCTCCACACTGTCCATCACAGGGAGTTCCTCACCACTGTCCTGCACAGGGATGTCCTTCTGTGTACCACAGGGATGTCCTCACCTCTGTCTACCACAGGGGCATCCTCCTCACTGACCACCACAGGGACATCCTCCACACTGTCCACCACAAAGATGTCAACTACAGGAATATCCTCCTCTGTACCACAGAAATGTCCTCCCCACATAGGATCATTCTGTTGTGCACCAGAGAGATATCTTCCCAACAGTTCACCACAGTGTTTAGTTCTCCCACTGTCCAACACAAAAATTTTTCCCCACTGTCCTCTTCATTGTCAATCCTTCTCATTGTCCAGCACAGGAATGTCTTCCCCACTGTCCACCACATTTATGTTTTTCAGTGTACACCACAGGATGTCCTCCTCTCTGTCTACCACAGGTATGTCCTTCTCACTACCACCATAAAGCTCTCCTCCTGACTGTCCACCACAGGATGTCTTTCTCACTGTACAACACAAGGACATCCTCTCAAATGTCCACCACAGGGACGTCCTCCTCTGCACAATGGAACATACTTTCCATGGTCCATCCCTAGGACATCCTACCGACTTCTATCAGAAAGAAATCCTCCCCACTATCCACCAAAAGACATCCTCCTCACTGTCCACCACAGAGATGTCCTCCTCTCTGTCAACCACAGGGAATTTCTCCCCACTGTCCACCCCAGGGATGTCCTCCCCAGTGTCCACCACAGGGACATCATCCTCACTGTCCACCACAGTGACGTCCTCCATATGCTCCACCACAAGGACATCCTCCTCACTGGTTTCACAGAGAAGTCCTTTCCACTGTCCACCCCAGGGAAGTCCTCTCCACTGTCCACAATAAAGACTTCCTCCACACTGTCAACCACAGGGACATCCCACCAATGTCCCGCACAGGGTGTCCTCCAAACTGACCACCAAAGGGACGTCCTCCACACTGTCCACCACAGAGATGTCCTCCCCACTGTCCAGAACACGGATATCCTCTCACTGTCCTCCAAAGGGATGTCCTTCTGTACACCACAGGGATATCATCCCCACTGTCATCCAGAGGGACGTCTTCTGTACACAAAGTGATGTCCTCCACCCTGTCCACCACATAAATGTCCTTTCCAATGTCCACCACAGAAATGTCCTCCTCTGTACCACAGAAACGTCCTCCACACTGTCCACCATAGGACGTGATCTTGGGCACCACAGGGACGTCCTCCCACTGTCCACCACAGTGATATTCTCCCCACTGTCCATGACAGGATGTCCTCCCCACTGCTCACCACATTGATACCCTCCTGTTCACCATACGGACTTCCTCCCCACTGTCCACCAAGAGTGACATCTTACCCACGTCCACATCTGGGATGTCCTCCCCACTGTCACCACAGGGAATCCTTCCACCATCCTCCACAGGGATATCTTCTGCACTGTAAACCACATGGATGTCCTTTCCACTTACTCCACAAGTACATACTCCCCACTGTCTGTTACAGGGATGTCCATTTCACTCTCCAAATCAGAGTTCTTACCCACTGTCTACCACAAGGATTAGCCTCACTGTCCACCACAGAAAAGTTTTCCACTGTTCACAACAAAATGTCCTCTTCACTCTCCACCACAGAAATGCACTCTCCACTGTCCTCCACAGAGACTTTCTCTCCACTGTACACCACAGGAAGTCCTTCCGATGGTCCACCACAGGAACGTCATCCTCACTTTCTGCCTCAGAAAATATCTCTCCACCACTGTCAATTACAGGGACATCCTCCCCATGGTCCACCACAAGGATTTCCTCCTCACTGTCCACAAGAAAGTAGTCCTCCACACTGTCCATCACAGGAAAGTCTCCCCACTGTCCACCACAGGGATGTCCTCCCCACTGTCCCCACAGGTAAATCCTCCACACTGCCCACCACAGGTACATCCTTTCCACTGTCCTCCAACAGAGATTCTTTCCCACTGTACAGCACAGAGACTTTCTTTACAATTTTCTACCCACAGGGATGTCCTCCTGTGTACCACAGAATCCTCTTTCCCACTGTCCAACTACAGGGTTTGTTTCTCCTCACTGACCACCAAATGAACATCCCTCACCTGTCCACCGCACAAAGATGTATCTCCCCACTGTCCACCACAGGGACATCCTCCCCACCGTCCACCACAAACATATTTTTACACTTCCCCTACTGCTCTGTGTTCTCCACAATGACCAACAAAGGGACTCCATCCACACTGTCCACCCCAGGGACATTTTTCACCACTATCCACTACGGACATCTTCTTGTGTACTAACAGGGACCTCCTGATGTCTGTCTACAACAGGGGCATACTCCACACATTTATCCCACCAGGGACATCCTCCACAATACTGTCCTCACAGAGATTGTCCGCCCAATGTCTACCATAGGGATATCCTCTCCCAACTGTTCACCAAAGGGATGTCCCTCTCCACTGTCCACCACAGAGAATTCTTTCCATTGACCACCAGAGTGATGTTCTCCTTACTGTCCACCAACAGGGAAGTTCTCTTTGGACCAGAAGGATCTCCTCCACACTGTCCACTGCAGAGATGACCTCCACACTGTCCCATGACACAGGATGTCCTTCCCACTCACCAACACAAGCGATGACCACCTGGTCACAACAGGAATGTCCTTTTTCTACTGTCCACCACATGGGACGTCCTCCCCACTTTGCACCACAGTGAAATCCTTCCCACTGTCAACCACAAGAATTCGTTCCCACTGCCACCACAGGGACAATCCTCTACTGTCCAACCAAGGTAATTTCTTCACCTTCTTTTCACCAAAGTGGATGTTCTTTCCCAATGTCCACCACAGGAATTTTCACCTCATTATCATCCCACAGGGAAGTTCTCC